>NW_013666042.1:122444-128544 GCF_000517525.1 Limulus polyphemus
AAACCAGTTTTATTAAGTAAGGACTTGTGTCGCTAAAGTTTTGTCGGAACGAAGTTACGGAAAATTAATTAACAAACGGAGACGTAACAATACAAATAAAATGTGAAGATAACAATATGCAGATATAATGCAATCACTGCATGCTAACCTAATACAAGAAAGAGATGTTTCACCCACATGGTGAGGGCAACGATAAAATGTTCCTTAGGTTCACCATACTCAATATATATATATTATAATACGCTGCTTTAAACAGTTAAATGAAAATATGTAAAGTTATAGTTATGACCAGTAAAAACCACTATTACGAAATAATATTAATCACTCTCTCTGTTAAAATGTATGCAAATCATATATCTGATAGTCAGTCATATGGTCTAAAGTGTAAATAATTGGTCATTCAGCCTTAGCTTGTAAATGACCATATTGTAGATGTTGTATTATATCTCTACGGTTTATTATACATTAATTCAATATGAAGTATGATCTCCACGAACAACAAGGAAAGTCTAGTGACGATGTTGCATGCTTAAAATCATTGTATTGAGTAGTTCCTGAATTATATTTGAGCAACCTTTTATAAAAGCTGTTTTAAGGTCACTTGACAGAATCTGATAAGCCTCCCAAGAGCATCCCTTACATGCTCGATGGGATTGACATCCGGTAAGAATTACAGCCATTCAATTCAGTCAACTTTTCTTCTTCGAGGAATGTGTCAACCAGTTTATCACTGTTGAGCTTGTCAATATTAGCGATTAGGCTGAAATCGTGGCTAATTTCACCAACACGAAGTAACTTAATGTGATCTCTATTTTGTGTGTCACGAGAGGTACCATTTCGCAAAAGGTATAGATTTTTAAGTTCAGTAATGTATATTTTTATTCACGCTATACTTCCACTACAGCTATATGCGCCATGTTGTTGTACGAAAGTGGGACGGGTCGAGTTCCAGGTTCGTTCCAAAAAGAGGATAGCCCTGTCATCTGGTTTTAGGGCGAATCTCGGCTTATCTGTGAAAATAATATTACTCCATATGTTGTTGGTCCTCATGATAAGTTCTAGGCACCATTGCAGATGATTTGTTTTGTGCTTTGATATGATTGGAATGTATTTCATTATGCGTTTAGCATATAAGTCAACCTTGTGGAGACTGTGTTTAGCCATTTAGCATGGAGTTTAGTTGCGGCTGAGGATGTTTGATCCAGTTTCAGACCGCAATCGACAGATAGCGGTCGTCTGCTTGTGTGTTTTACCTTTCGAACGTCTGTACCATTGGTTTGAAAGCAGTTCTTCATTCTGTTAACAAACCTAGAGACAGTTGGAGTCATCTTGCAAAAGTGGGCTGTGACTGGCTGACTTCCCGCTGTAAATGCTTTCCAGAAGAATAAAACATCGAAGTGCCTTCTCTGAGGTGAAAAACTTCGTGAAAAATCCTGTGATTTAATGCACAGTCACGTCTGGCCCACGATTATTTGACACCATTATATATTGTACAAGCTGAAAGACCAATAATATGCCTAATGTTCATAACAGTGAATTGAAAAGGGTAACTGAAATTTTTTATAAGACTGTTTTTGGCTTTGTCATCATTGTAATACAAGAAATTCCATTTATTCCTTAACTGTTTCATCAGTGTATAATAGATCTAACAAGAAATACAATATCTAAGGTATGTAACGGGTAATTGACAGAAAAACATAACGCAGATATTATTAAGTCTTTATACGTCCATTGTTATTTCAGCATTAACGATAGATAGCTTGATAAACGTATAAAAAGGTTGTAATATGGCTACTGGGAAGGATAGTTTGTGTCGAGATTTATAGAGTTATACAAATATGTGCATAATGTTTGTGCTTAAGTCAGACCATTATCTAGAATATTTTATAAGCAAAATATACATACTTTTTCTTATTATTACTGCAAGTAAGCCACAAAATTACAACAACAAACGATACATATGTGTAATGAAAACTAAAACTGAATTTATATTAATATTAAAATTAAATTATTGACCCTGCATTCATGGTATACGTAAGCAAACAATTCAATTACGGAAAAATAATTAACAGTCACTTTTCTCAAATAATCAAGAGTTACACTAATAATAAAGAAGTAAGTGTTATACGTGTGACTAATGTTAGTTATTAACATGTGATCCGTACAAGTGAAGTGTACTGGCCCGGCATGGCCAGGTGGTTAGGGCGCTCGACTAGCAATTCGCGGGTTCGATTCCCCGTCACACCAAACATGCTCGACCTTTCAGCCGTGGGGGCGTTATAGTGTGACGGTCAATCCCACTATTCGTTGGTAAAAGAGTAGCCCAAGAGTTGGCGGTGGGTGGTGATGACTAACTGCCTTTTCTCTAGTCTTACACTGCTAAATTAGGGACGGCTAGTGCAGATAGTCCTCGTGTAGCTTTGCGCGAAATCCATAACAAAACAAAAGTGTACTTTGGTATCTTTAAACATTATATCCTTAGATAATTATCGGATTTTCGGTTATTGTCTAGTTTTTTCAGCTTTTAATTTAAACTATATAAAACCTATGCCTGATTTTTATAAATAAAAACTGAAAAAGGAACGTTGATGCGAATTAATTAAAACAGTTTCGAAGAGTACAGATGAAGGTTAACTTTTAATAAGTGAATTTAACAGTTAATAATATATATTAACTTGACAAATATTCAAACATCGACTAACTATATGAGTGTTATGTTTAACAGATTGTTAAACCTACTTTTATTTTCAAGCTAAATGAAATATATCCAGTTAATCAGTGACAATAAATTTAAGTAGTCTTAACATATCTCATATTGCAAGCTTTCCATAGATGACGCTAGTAGCGATATACCAAGTCAGTCTATGCTTGACTTCACAGACGTAGGTATGAGTATGAGCATTCTCAATTTGGTACAAAAGGAGTTCTCCAGTTTAAAGAACGTGAGCTTGCTCCGAGATCAATGAAATAATATTGATAATATTACAACATATATGTATCAACGTAATGTTTCTAAAGCGTACTCATTTAAATGTTTACATCAGAATGTGCCATAGCTCAATATAATACAAGTCAAAATTATAATTATTCAATATTTGTTACGAAGTGTAAAATAGGCCCCTTCAAATACTTTCGTCATTTTTTGTGAATAATAATATTAACAAATAACTTGATGTAAGTAATGGTGCTTTTAAGTATTCATCTCCTTGAAAAGTATTTTGAAATGTCTATTTGAAGATGAGCACTAACATATCTGACCACTGAGCTGTTTTCATTAATTATAATACATTATTTTCATTGGCAAACCAAATTTTAAAATCAAATATCACATTCAGAAAATAATTCAAACATATTACCCAAAATTAAGCTACGTTTAGTATTTACGTCAACATTTAGAATAAAAAATAAGTTTAAAACCAAAGACACTCTACCCATTCCGATGCGCTCGTGGGTCGTATATAAATACACTTGTGGTAGCCGTAAAGCTACCTATGTTTGTAAAACTACACATCACCTACAAATACGTGCACATGGCTATTTCAGCAAAAAGCGGATTTAAGCTAAATAATCCACTCCAGACTTCTATCCGATTGTATAGTGAGAATAACAATTACCCCACATTTGTAGAAAACTTTAAAATTCTCTATTCTGGAACTACATATTACGAACTATATCATAAAAAGCCTTTCCATTTTCAATGATCACCCAACATTAAATAATAACATCAACTCTTCCCTGTTGTCATTAATGTAATCAATTCCGGATTCTCAGTGTTTTTATTTGATATTTATTACTATTTTAAAGATACTGTGTTTATACTTATATTTAAGCCTTTCTCTATAATAGTTTCTCTTAACAATATTATTTATTAAGCAGGTATGTTCCGCACGTTTTATTGCACATTCCATTACATTGTTATCATTTAAATCTGTTCTTTCTAAACTTCGATCGAATATAGAAACTCGCACAACGCTAATGTTGTTTTTTGTACATCGAATATTATGAAGTAACTTTTTTTTTATATATTAAAACTGATGATGGAATTCCGAAACGTCCGTATTAAAGATGATTTTTGGTATTACCGTGTTTTTAATATTTATTATAAAATGTTTATTACTTGTTATAAAATTTCGAAACACTTCTCTCCATTTTATGTTTTTACGTTTTCTTTCAAATACTTCTGTTTTACAATTTTCGGTGACATCATGCTATCAATGTCAAAATGTAGTTCTAATTCTTCCGTCTCACCGTGGCTTTATATCGGCTGTGATTGTCACGTGACTTGTTGTTTTGCCGATTCAAATTATTTTTAATATAACCTTCTGTATACACAGCGTCTTTCTGCTTCTGTTATACGATAAATGCGGTTTCGAATATAAGATAAGAAGTATATAATAAGAAAATTTCAATCGTAATATATAGAGATACAAGACGGAAAAGAAAAAAAAAATCTTACGTTTTCAGGAGTTCGGAGGTCAAATTTGAAATAGCCTGATAAGAGCTGCTTCTTAATTTTGATTTATAATATCAGTAATATAATTTCCACGTTTCTATAAGAAATCGTCTTTGAAACTGCATTTGTTTCTGTTTTTAGTGGCAAGTACAAAAGTATTAAAAAAAATTAAGCTTTAATTTGCCGATTGCATCATACTTTTACTCGGATATTTTTTTAATGTAAGACTTTACGAAATATAACAGTAACCTTTTAAGATGACCTATAAACTATGTACGACAGTTGATAGTAGTAAAGTTACTGCAAACTATCAAGCTTCGGAAATGAAATATTATCTATTGATCGATATATAATTTGTCAAAACTCATTTACACTAATATTAACAGCCAATGCACAAATAACTGTTCTGACATTTCAGCATTATACAATTACACACGTCTGAGAAACTTAAACTTTATAAAAGTTGTTTTAGTTTTAATAACGAATTTTCTATAATTCAGCTACTCAGGTTTCGAAAATAATATTTTTTTTGTCTATCACGCACGGATTTTTTACAAATCGGGAAGAAAAAAACTCTTACTTAGGTCAAATTATTATTTCGTTTACCACAATGAACATTTTTTATTATGTTTGTTAACAAAATTACAAACAAACTGAATAAAAGGGAAGAACATTGATGTCAAACGAATATGCATCCTCATTCATCTAGATTTTTTTGTGAAATCTCAAAACTACGTGTTGTGGTCCTTCTTTTATGTATTGTGTCTGGAGCATCTCGTTCAATGACCAGCAGTATTTAGCTATCATGCTGACGTTTCACCTTCCCTGATACCTCCTCTCCATTTCCCTGATGTCTTTCCCCTTGTACTTTGCTGACAGCACCTAGATTTTCAGGGAAATACTCAATATGCTTCAAGTTCATATTACAACCCAACTCTTTGAATCTACCGAGCATGTTATTGACAATATTTTCGTAATTTGGTTCCTTGTTGTTTCCTAAAAATTTGTCAATAACATCTTTAAAGGCAATCCACTCTTCTTTTTCAACTTTCCTTATTGTCCTTTCGAACTGTTCTCCCGAAATCAATTTCCTAATCTGAGGCCCAACTAAAAATCCCTTCTTTAAGTTTCGCTTCTGAAAGAACTGGGAATTGCCCAAATTGATACTTGAAACAGTAACCATCTTTGTCTAAGACCTTTACAAACTGCTTTATCAAGCCCAGTTTTATAT
Organism: Limulus polyphemus; assembly: GCF_000517525.1. Taxonomy (NCBI): domain Eukaryota; kingdom Metazoa; phylum Arthropoda; class Merostomata; order Xiphosura; family Limulidae; genus Limulus; species Limulus polyphemus. The sequence continues at coordinate 128,129 of NW_013666042.1, forward strand.
GAAGTGGAGGTAAAAGGCCTTTTTTTGTGTCAACCAAACTTTCACGTTCAATGTTTTTCGATTCTGGTACCAGCCTAACTCTTCGTGGTCATTGCTTCTTTATCCAATGCTGGTTTCGTGCTCTATTGTCACATTCACACAAATAACATGGAGACTTTGTATAATCGGATTGTTTACTCAACAATATACAAAGGACTTTTTGTGTCCACAAAGTAGTTAACCATGTTCTTTGTATTTGACCTCATTAAGAAGAAGTTCAAGATTTTCACACGTTTCCTTCAAGTGAACCGAATGAGCATTAAGAACAGATCAACATATGTTACCATCGTGAAGGAGATCGATCACCTTTTAGCTAGCATTGGTATTAATTCAGCAATATTGTTGCAATAAACCAGTGAACCTTCTTGCGAAAAGTA
>NW_013666042.1:128853-133082 GCF_000517525.1 Limulus polyphemus
CGAAAAGTATGGTATAAACTCTTTCTCACTATTTCTGTACCAGTAAAATGATGTCCCTGGAGAAAGTAAGCTCTTAGCCCAAAATTTCTGAAAAATTGCTTGGAATGCCCAAACCTGTCACCAAATCATTAAATTCACCTTGTGTGAAAAGTTGTGGTTCAGCAGACGTTTCAGGTTAAAAACAACCCCTATCATCATTTCTAGTGACATCAAATTCAGAACCAGATGAAACTGTATCAAGAGACTCCAGTAGAGTAGGTACATGTACATCAGGTCCATGAACAACAGATCTTATAGCAGATTGAAGGTTCGGATAAGGAATTTCCTTTTTATTTCGAGTGTTGTAGCCTTACACGTTACATGAGCAAAAATAGCAGGCATCTCCGTGGTTTTTAGGCTCACACAAGACCATTGGATTTCAAAAGGTAAAGACTTTTTTTTTACCTTCAGTCCATTGTCTCAACTCTTCGACACAAACTGTACAAACTTTGTGTGGTGCCCATGATTTATCTTGGTCCTCAAGTTTTATTCCAAAATACGCGTAAAACACTTTTTGACGAATTCTGTAACTTTTTTCCTTTGTTTCTTTAGAACGCATTTACCACAAATATAACAGAATATGTTTGGGTCATTTACCCAACCTCATGTTGCCACAGCGACGAATAAATAATATTGAAAACAAAAAATAATGTCAAAGAGCATGCACAAACAAATACTATACAGAAATGATACGCCATGCTGCCTGTTAACCGTTTATATACTAGCGGTTTGTTTCTCGTGGATTATAGAACGATGTCGCGGTTGGTCTAGAGAAATCTATAGCCAGTGGTCGTCAATATTTTAAGCGTAACAAAATGTGACTCGATTTGAATGAAAATGATTCACTTATGTAAACGTACATATGAAATTTTGTGAAAAATCTGTAAATGATAGAGAAAAATGGATATCATTTTCGGATTCAGCGTACAGGGATTAACATAGAACATGTAAAAAATCCAAGACAATAAAACCATCGCAGGCCTGTGTTATTAGAGAATCATATTGAAAAAGAAAAAAAAATTAGGAAAATGTAATGTGGAAATGTTATCACAAAATCTTTCGCTGCTAGATTTTACATATGGTGTACACAGCAGAAGTCCTGTATAAAATGGTTGCAATATCAACATCTGGTGCTGAAAACAATAACAACAAACATGAACAAAGGAAGCCTAGATTAATGGAAGACATAATCCAAGTTAAGCCCCCTGTGGCACAACGGTATGTCTGCGGACTTACAACTCTAGAATTCGGGTTTCGATACCCGTGGTGGCCAGAGCACAGATAGACCATTATGTAGCTTTGTGCTTAATTACAAACAAACAAACAACCTAAGTTAAAGAACGTTTCAAAGTCTAGCTATAAGAATAAAGTTCATGTTGTTAGATAAAGTAGACTTCTATACTTTCAGTTATGAACGTTAGATAAGGTTAACGTGAATGAGTGGAATTCTAGAAAAGAGACAAATACATTAGCTTTGTCAAATGAAGGAAGGACATGTTGCACCATCTGTGATGTACAAGAATATCAAGTCCTCTACCCTCTATAGCGATATAATGTATTAAAGTTATTGATTATTTAGTTTTCGCATTGTCATAGCAGCAACACATGGTCTAGGTTGTTTAATATTATCTTATTTTAGATACCTTAGCCCTTTATTCTGTTGTTAGATGCCGTCTTCTGCCAGCAAGTGTATTTGGAGCCGTGATTAAAACTACTTAGACCTGGAATATTCTTTGCAAGCCGAAGTATGACGTCAATTGAATCTGATAGCTGACCAGTGCTGTTAGAGAACGGAGATCACGACGTAATGCTGCCCGCTGGACAAGTAAAGCAAGCTGGTATTTTACCCAGGAGACTTGTATGTATGAGTTTTGCGGGAAAAAGACCTTTCGAAGTTAGATAAGCATTTTAGTGTTGAGGAAGACTTCAGGACTGACGGTCGCATATCTTGAAGTGAGGACTGTTTGTCATCGAGGGTACGCGCTCAGTTTTCAGCGTTTTTGTGTTGCAATAAATAAATAAATATGTTATTCAGTTAATTTCTACATTTTCACATTACCTCCTAAGCTCAGTCGAGTACTCTTACAAGGAAAGCTTATTTAAATCACTGGTCGGAACCTGCAGTTATTCGCAGGTATTTCTATCAGAGAAACTCTTCGGAAAATATGTTTGAAATGAAAATACCAAAAACCGACCAGAATTGGGTATGATGGAATAGAACATTTAAACTGTTTCAAGTATTTTGAAGGGAAAGGAGAATTGCAGAATATGTTGCAAATCCTCTGCCAACAACACCGCTTTACCGCTTGTACAAGATTTAAGTTAATCTATCTTTACATAAGTTTTCATCTAAATTTAACCAACTGTAAAAGCATTTTATAATAGTACTAATCTATAAAGGAGTTTGTAACTTTGGATTTATTTGTAAACGATTTTGTTATTTTGAAATTGTTATTACTAAAATTAATTATACAAATATAATTATATTCAATTAGTTAAAAAACATTATGAATTCAATCTTAAAAGTTCCAGAAATTACCCCCAAAACAAATTCTAATTCAGAATTACCTTTCTTATATGCTATTCCTAAATTGCCTAAATCTTCTGTAAAATTTATATATATAGTTAATTACATGATTCATAAAATTCAAGAAAATTATAGTGATGAACATAATTTTTGTACTCTAAACTATATTGAGGTTGTTTTACATAATTCGATTTGGTTTGTTTGTTTCAAGGCAAAGTGTAATGGATTTACTATCATATATCTGTTTTAATGTCGATGTTTTTTAAGTTAAATTTATATTTAGAAATGTACATAACTTATACTATTAAATCTGCATTGCGAAATTTCTGCCCACCTTCTAAAATAGTAGAAAATTCTCGAGGGTAAGAATCAATAATATAAATAATATAAATTATCAATTAACTCGGTTTCGGATTAATCGAAATTCTAATATGTAACATAATAAATTGGGAGCTCATGTCCGAAATCTGAATCAGAGACAAAATTCGATCTAAATTAAAATCTAAATTGCAATTGAGTTTATATTTACCAGTGCCAACAAGATTTGATCATGTCTGATTATCAAGATTTTCTTGTATCACCCTCCCCAGAACAACTAGAAAAATATAACAAAAATGAATTGCTCGAAATTGCTAAAGTTTTAGAACTAGAAGTTAAAAAGATCAATGAGAAAAAAAATTAACTAAAAAAGCGTATTATCGACATACTAGTAGATGATAATTTGTTGCCTGAGGAAGTATTAGAAGAATACTCTAGTATCCCTACTAGCCAATCAGGGTTGAGTGATAAGGATAAATTAGAGATCCAGCTAAAACTCAAACAACTCGAGCTCGAACAAGCTCGTATTGAAGCCGAGAAAGAGAAAGAACAAGCTCGAATCGAAGCCGAGAAAGAACATGCGCGAATCGAGGCCGAAAAAATGGAAATTAGACTCAACACTGATCGACCAAGGCAAAAATGACAACTTTGAATTTAATCGATATGTGAAAGTACCACCATTTAATGAAAATGAATTTGATAAATATTTCCAACATTTTGAGAAGGTTGCCCAAACCATGGAATGGCCCACCGAAAAATGGGCATTATTACTACAAAGTGTTTTAACTGGTAAAGCACAAGAATTTATGCCCCTTTCTATCCAGAATGTTGTACGAATTGTGATGAGGTTAAAGCAGCTATTCTCAAAGCATACGAGTTAGTACCAGAGGCTTATTACCAAAAGTTTCGAGGTTATCAGAAGCAAGATAATCAAACTTATATGGAATTTGCCCAGGAAAAAGAGGTTTATTTTGATCGATGGTGGAATTCTATGCATCTTGGCAACAATTTTGACAAACTAAAACAATTATGCCAAAAAAGGAATTTAAACGTTTTGTACGTGACGACCTCAAACTTACTTGGGTGAAAGAAAGTTGAAACATTACAGGAAGCAGCCACTCTTTCCGAAGACTACACTTTAACAAATGAAACCACTTTTCATTAAAAAAAATTCTTATCATCTGATCTAAAACCTGTATCTGTTCAATCCACTAAAGTTGAGAATTCTTCTATAAAATACAGATCCTCTAGTTCGAAATCTCTGACAGTCAGGAAAAAACTTCCTTAAAACAATCAAGGCCTTTATGCCATTTTTGTAAAAAACCTGGTCATGTTATGTCCGTGC
>NW_013666042.1:133103-134369 GCF_000517525.1 Limulus polyphemus
ATCCACTAAAGTTGAGAATTCTTCTATAAAATACAGATCCTCTAGTTCGAAATCTCTGACAGTCAGGAAAAAACTTCCTTAAAACAATCAAGGCCTTTATGCCATTTTTGTAAAAAACCTGGTCATGTTATGTCCGTGCATTTGTGTCCACATATGGAAGCAATTTCACCAGATCACCCAATGTTGTTGATATGGCCACTGATATAAAGGCGGATGTAATTAGGGAGGAATTTAGACCTCTGTAGGTTCTATGTCTTTGACAAATGGCACTGGCAGTCCCATACCCATACGCATTCTACATGATATTGGGGCGACTCAATCATTGTTTTTAAAAGGTATATTGCCTTTAGATTCGAGTTCTGCCACTGGTGAGTCTGTTATTGCTCAGGGTATTGAGGGTGGCTTTGTTAATGATCCTCTTTATAACGTTTATTTAGCATCAGACTTAGTTTTAGAACCAGTTGTGGTTGAAGTAAGAACTACTCTGCCAATTAAGGGTGTATCATTGTTGTTGGGAAACGCTTTGGCTGGGGGAAAAGTTGTTGCTGAACCTAAAATGGTTAATGAGCCGATCCCTGTTTCATCTAAGGATGATGTTGTAGTTGAGGAAAATCCCGATGTGTTTCCCTCGTGTGCTGTGACTCGAGCTCAGGCTAAGAACTTAACCTAAAAAAATTGTAAGCATGGATTCAGAGGATGATATTATAGATTTGTCTCAGACATTTTTTGGATCCGATAGGGATCTTATGAATGATTGTCCTGCTGACACTACCTTGGTGAGGGACAACGATGGACGTGAAGGATCTGATTCACCTAGTGAAGTTCCATTTAATAATAGTAAGTTGATCACTGAATAAGCAAAAGATTTGCAGATCACTTCACTATTTAAACATGCACTCCCAAAAGATGAACTGGAGAAAATTTCAAATGGTTATTTTTTTAAAAATGGTGTACTTATGAGGAAATGGAGACCACCAGATGTGACAGTTTCAGAATCGTTGTTCCCAAAGCATATCCTTCTGAAATATTGAAAGTTGCCCAGGAACTCCTCATGAGAGATCATTTAGGTGTCAACAAGACATGTGACAAAATTATGAGATATTTCTTTTGGCCAAAATTAAGAAGGACATTTATCGGTTTTGCAAAGCTTGTCATACCTGTCAGTTGGTCGGAAAGTTTAACCAGAGAAAGAAAAAAAAAACAGAAAGAGAGAAAGAAAGACAGAAAGAGAGAAAGAAAAAGACAGAAAGAGAGAAAGAAAAAGAC
>NW_013666042.1:135382-148165 GCF_000517525.1 Limulus polyphemus
AAAGTTAACCAGAGAAGAAAAAAAAACAGAAAGAGAGAAAGAAAGACAGAAAGAGAGAAAGAAAAAGACAGAAAGAGAGAAAGAAAAAGAAAAACAGAAAGAGAGAAAGAAAGACAGAAAGAGAGAAAGAAAAAGACAGAAAGAAAGAAAGAGACAAAAAGAAAGAAAGAAAGAGACAAAAAAGAAAGAAAAAACAGAGAGAAAGAAAGAAAAGACAGGGAATGAGAAAAAAAGAAAAAGAAGAAAGGAAAAAGAAACAAAGAATGAAAAGAAAACATAAGGATGTTTAAATTGCAATTTATCATTATTAAAATATGGTTTGAAGATTATCCATATCATAAGGTTTTATAACATTTGTGCCGATGTATTTTCATGTACTATATAATTTTATGGTAAGGTGATTTGTACAGGCTGTATTCTATACTGTAATTATCATTGAAGTTGTATAGTCCTTTAGATAATCTATTATATATAATGTAATCTGGCCAATGTATATATATCTAATGTCTTAGTTAAAAATTGGCTTCAGACAATTTTTAATTCTCTAAGGAGAGAGTTGTAACGAATTTGTTGTTATGCATTTATCTTAACATGAACATTGTTTAGATTAAGTTTATATTTAGAAACATACATAACGTATTCAAATTCGTACACTGCTAGATAGGTATTGCGAAACTCCCGCCTATTCTCCAAAGTTGTAGAAGATTCTTGAGAGTAAGAATCAACAATATATCCATATAAGTAAGCGCTTTAACCAGTATTATTACGTAAGACTGAATTTTCTAGAAAACGTTCCCACGCCTATAAATAGAACCAACGCGACGCGTGAAAGAAGTGTTTATGATTATTTAGCTGTAATCAGTGTGCTATAAAATTTTGAAAGCTATAACTGTGATCTTTATAACGCTTATAAATCGGAAAACTTAAGATATTTGACCAGGAATATTTATAAATTTCGAACATTACAAATCGTTTAACTTCAGTGGATTCTCATCGCACATTAGTATTTTTACGAAAACATTACCAACGCAATCGGTGGAAGGAGACAAAGCTGGCTAGCTTCTCGACGAATCGTACTGACATCAACTCGCTCATCGTAAACCCTCGAAAAGATATCAAGGAGATTCCAGACTAGACAGAAAACTTTACATTGCTTGTACGTTTGTGAAACTTTTGTTCATGAATCATTGTTTGTAATAACTATTAGTAATAATTGTTATTGTAAATTGTATTGTTGTGTATTTTAAAACGTATTTGTGTTAAAAACGAAGACAGTATGCATCAAACTTGTTGGCAAATGTCGTAAATTCATTAAAATATGGGCATGTATTTAAATACTAAATCCAAAGTACACTTTAACTACTAAATTTAAATTATCAGTTAACTCGGCTTCGGACTATTCGAAATTCTAATACGTAACAGGGACCATATTGGCGGTTGTTTTTACTACAACCGTCTGTACCACATAATATTCCAGTAGGCTATAAATGGAACTTTGTGAGCTTTACAATGACTATAGCTAAATCACAAGGATATATCTTTAAAGAAGTTAAGCTTAATTTTGAAATATTACCTCTTACCCATGATTAACTATACAGAGGAATTTCCAAAGTTGACACTACTAATATTTTAAGATTTTGAGCGCCAGATAAACAGATTGTTTATAAATATGTAAACATTTTAGCAATGCTTTAACTGGTATGCCGCCGCAAACCATATTATAGAAGTAACTTTCGTAGCTGAAATCAAACTTTTTATTGAACCATTTTTCAAGCAGCTACAAATGTCGAATTTCGGCGGGCAAGACCACCAGTACAGTCTAATATTTTAGTCTGGTTGGTTGTAGTTAAGCGCAAAGCTACACAAAGAGCTATCTGTGCTCTGCTCACAACTGGTATCGAAACCCGAATTTTAGCGTAATTAGTCTACAAACTTACCGCTGAGCCACTGGGGGGTTAATGTGTTGAACATTATTCAAAGAACAACTACTATCTAAGGCTAGCCAATGCATTAGCATAATAACATCGCTGCTTTAACTTAGAATCGTATTTTAATGACAATTCTACATTTACAAGATAATTAAAAATTGTTAGTTTAAAAAGGGGAATAGGGATCGTCAAAGAAGTAGAGGAATAAGTTGAATCAAAATGTAAATATGATATTTTCAAGCTCTGGCAAAAAACATAGGCTCTTATGCACAATTGTTATAGTATATAGATAGCATTAGGCTCATTAAAATGTAGGTAACTGTTTATGTGCGTTTTTATGAGACTAAAATTACATAAATTCTTACCCAATAAAGTGATATCGTAGTTTAGGTTTGAGAAGTTGTATTTTCTAAAGAAAGACGTTTTTAATGGCTCATGTTATACGCCGGGTGTAAATAAACGGGGTTACAAAATTACTGGCCTGGACTTGAAACTTAACAGACATCTGGATTTATATATATATATTTATATTTGTTTTTTGGCAAAATTAATTTTATTTTCTATCACCACTTTAAATTGTTTTATGATTGGGAAGTAGCAGTAGACCTGTCTTAATGATAATGTTTCTATTTTTTTCCATTAATTCTATACATGACAATTTCTCTAGAAAGTATGAAATCGTCAAGAAAAACTTAGAAAACCAATTAACTGTGGTTTATCCTTTACCTAGAAGTGTATTGTATGTTTTGTTTCTAAATCTTAAGTTTCTAAAATTATTTTCTATTTCATGTTAAATATAAAGTGTTCCAGATATTTGTGAAAAACGTGTTTACAATTGAATGCTTCTATTATTACGATGACAATAGGAGCTACAGAGTTTGAACAGTGTAAAATTTCTTCTTGTTTATCATACACAACTTTAGAACTGAAATCAGGTCAGCATGAGAATAGTCCATATCAAATCAAAGAACCACAAGCATTTAAAAATAGATAGATCGTACTTAAAACAACTAGTGTGTCTCACTAAACATTGTTAATCCTATTTTGTTATTATATCCCAGTGAAAAATATTTTTGGAGGTAAAACACGAGCGAGAAAAGGAACTAGTCACGGGATTCTAATATTAAACGAAGTCAATTAACAATCTTCTTAAACAAAATGATACAGAAACTTTACTACCTTTATAGCCATGTGGTATTCATGCAGTAAAATTACTTAAAACTGAACATCTGACATCTTGTGTGAATATCAATGTATTTATACATTTACTTTTTTATTAGATTAGCTCTGTTTATCGTTATATGATACTACATCTGTCTGCTTTTGTCTATCAGGTCATGTTACTGCTCTGTTTGTGTAGTGATTTCTGTTTATCTACCCATCCATTGATGTTTACAGCTGTTTGCATCTCTTAGTTGTGATTACTTATTTATATATAATAAGATTCAGTGTCGTAACTCCTCCTAAACCGCTGGTCGCGCCGAATTCTAAATGGTACCAAACGAATCGTCTCGGCCCCGAGGTTTATACAAAGGTAGAACTTTTCACTCAACCCCTCAAGGAATTCGGGTATTTCGCGAAAACACTTTTAAGACTCGAACTTTAGTTACCAGAATCAAGGTGCATGCGCATAACAGCACTTTCAATAACTCTGAAATTTACAACCACCTAAGTAAAAACTGTATCGAAAAACTAAACAGTGAACACTTCATAATAATAGACTCAGCAAAAAATGAATGGTCGCTAATAAAAACAGGAAGCACTCCTACTTCGTAACCTACAACCTAAACTGAACAATCAACTAGCTACGTCACTGCATATTAAACTATGATCAACTCATCGTGCCTGAGATGGGTAAAAAGTGAAAACTTCATCTAACCAACAAGTATCAATATCAAATGAAATGAAATAAAACTCTTGTGTGATGCAAAATAGTAGTTCAAGCGTTATGTATAATTTGTATTATAGCGACCCTTTAAATGTGGGCCACAGGATTACGCGTTCGCTAGTTTAGATTATAAACTTTGTTTCATATCCAATAATCCACATGTAAGGATGTGAAGGATTTAGTACCAAAACTATTTTTAGAATTAAGACTATGCTGAAAACCCGATAAAAAGCCAAACACCATACCCTTTAAACATATAAGGAAATCTATGAACACACCATACCCTTTAAACATATAAGGAAATCTATGAACACACCATACCCTTTAAACATATAAGGAAATCTATGAACACACCATATTTTATATGTTAGTCGTGAAACAAACATCACAGTGTGTTCATAGATTTCCTTATATGTTTAAAGGGTATCTTTTTTTTTTCAAAACGTAACTTAACGAAACCAAAGGGTTAGCTCGCTTCACTTAATGTGTATAATTTAGAATGCCAAAGACACAATAATTAAGTTAAGAGTAAAGAGGGGTATATATGCATACACAAACAAACTTCTAGTGGAATGTTCTTGGGTTTGGTTTTTATTTGGCTGATAGCGACTACCTAGCATAAACAGTGCGTATATATACATATATCATAAACGTAAAAGGTTGACAAACTTTTAACAATGTCTTATTCTTATTCATTAGAAAAAAAGTTTTTCTTTTCTCTGAATCGGTCATTTGTTGAATTGTTTTATTATAAAAAAATATTTTTTTACGAACAGATGATCTTATATATATATGTATGTGTGTGTGTGTGTAAACTGTTTAGTAGAACACCTGAGAATTTGACAGATTAGACTGCACTCCCGAAAACTGCTTGGAGGTTTATCATATTTGGTCAAGTCCTTTTTAACATTCTAGTTATGTTTTATTTCAGAAACTTTATTGGTGGGTGTTAACATGTTCGAACAAATTGTTTAATATTAAATTATAGTAGAGCATTAATTATTATGTTTAATATATATATATATATATATGTGTGTGTGTGTGTGTGTGTGTGTAAACTGTTTAGTAGAACACCTGAGAATTTGACAGATTAGACTGCACTCCCGAAAACTGCTTGGAGGTTTATCATATTTGGTCAAGTCTTTTTTAACATTCTAGTTATGTTTTATTTCAGAAACTTTATTGGTGGGTGTTAACATGTTCGAACAAACTGTTTAATATTAAATTATAGTAGAGCATTAATTATTATGTTTAATATATATATATCGTTATGTTATTTTTTACGGAAAAGAGCATGATACTAGTTTTGGTCATAAAGCTTGATTATTTCAAACATGAAAATATAGAAAGTTTGAAAATTTCAAATCACCAAAGAAGAAAATTTACAGCATTTCGTGACTTACTGTCGACTATTGAAAGCAACAGAACTAATCCAGTAACAAAAACTAACTGCTAAGCAAGACATTTTGAGTCTACCAGATGTAGTAAGAAATACCTCTATTTAGAAAAAAGTTAGTTTTCTTCCATTATCTTCCTGATTCCCATTTTAGACTTCATTTTTTCAGCTGTCACCAAATCCTTAAAATTGTTAAGTACTTTTGATAGTTTAGCACAGCACATTTGTTAATTCTAAGGTTAAAATACTCCTAACTACTTCTGAAAAACAAACAAACAGGGTTTTAATCTGTGTATATATATATATATATACACACAGATTAAATATAGATATATATGTCTATGTAAGTAACTAAACAAAAAATATAGAGTTTAATTTTTTTATTTTTGACAAAGAGTTGTGTGTATGGTCAAGTGAAGACTTTAATTCAGAATGGTTGCTTATCCACAGAGCGGTGACCAAGACGATCTGGTATGTTGATTTGTTTCAAAACCGTAGATTGAACTGAATGATGGGAGAATCTAGCAACTAACGACTTACCTGCAGAGGGGATGGCGCTACTGACAAATCAAACCCAAAATATGGGAGAATCTAGCAACTAACGACTTACCTGCAGAGGGGATGGGGCCACTGACAAATCAAACCCAAAATATGGGAGAATCTAGCAACTAACGACTTATCTGCAGAGGGGATGGCGCCACTGATAAATCAAACCCAAAATAAACGAAGAGATTTCTTGTAATCATTTTAAGATTTATAATTTTTGATAAGAAACTTTTCTTTTTTATTTATAATGCTTTGTTGAAATAACTTATTACTACTGATATAATGAAAACGTATAAACTATTGTTTATTTTTTACAATATCCTATCTTCCTCCGAAGTACTGTTGCACAAAATTTATATCGTGCCTTAGAATCATTTGATTACACTACCTTTAATGAAAAACAAAACAAGTATTGTCATATTTTACTATTATTTATAACTTCTTTCTATCAAAATAAGTTTTAAAAGTACCTTGGACAGTTAAAAAAAATATTTCTCACTTATACAAGTATATGTTATGGAAGAAACATCTAATTAACTTTCCTCTGTATAAATCGCTTCTCTGAAAACGATTTCTGTATTTCTACTAAACTGACTAGCGAAACAACCTTTTAAGGTTGCTAGTATTTTCTGATACAAGCTCCGTAACTTAAAAAAAGATCAATTTATACAATTAAAAATATCAAAATATTTATACACTGTATTCAGTATTACAAATAAATGTTTTATGTTATTAATCTTTTTACCTATTTAAGTATTATATCCATTTATCTTTACACATTAAGTTGCTTCAAATACATCTTTAGAATTACTAATATATCATTAGTCCAAGAACTAAAGTTTGTAACATATTTTTTAGTACAATCTGGATTTAATTTTTTTTCTATATTTGAAATTTGTATAACTCTTCAGGTTTTCACAATAAGGAACTAATAATACTCTGTTGCATTATTTCTCTTTGATATCCATTTCATAATATTTAGAAGTTTATATGTATGCTGTTTGTTTGTCTGTTGTTAATCACAAAGATACAGAATGGATTATTTGTGCTGTGCCCAACGCGGGTGTTAGAAACTGATTTTTAGAGTTATAAACCCTCAGTTTTTCTGTTGAGTTACCAGGGCTTTATGTATGAAAGAAAATTCAACTCTCGGTTAGATGATGACTTAGTTTGTTTGTTTTTGGATTTCGCGCATAGCTACACGAGGGCTTTCTGCGCTAGCCGTCCCTAATTTAGCAGTGTAAGACTAGAGGGAAGGCAACTAGTCATCACCACCCACCGTCAACTCTTGGGCTACTCTTTTACTAACGACTAGTGGGATTGACTGTCACATTATAACGCCCCCACGGCTGAAAGGGCGAGCATGTTTGGTGGGACGGGGATTCGAAACCGCGACCCTCATATTGCGAGTCGAGCGCCCTAACCACCTGGCCATGCCGGGCAGATGATGACTTAGACAGATATTTATTGACACTGTTTCGAATTTTAGATGAAAACAAAATAAGATGATATACATCTTCTTAAGCAGAAAGAAAATATCTCGCCTAAATGGCATGAGTATAATTAAGAGGAGCAGAATAATTAAAAATATTATCTTATTGTACATAAATACAGAGAGCAAAGCAAAAACAATGCTTATTTGATGAACCTAATATTCATGATAAAAATCAGGTAGGTCTACATTCTCAAATATTTCAAATCAAAGGCCTATAGAAATATATCTTATATGAGATCTATTTTCGATGCCACAAGTTAGTGCCTTGAAGGACTTTCTTTCAGTATCAAAACCCATCAGACTGTTATGGTTTTCTAATCTAGTAAATAGTAATTACATATATCACATGTTATGAGTCTATTCGTTTAGTACCAGATCTCATCCAAGGTGGACCTGGATGGCAAGAAATGTTCATTAAAAATGTTATCTATATGTAGTACTAAAATCTTAATATTAAGGCCTATGTCCCAACGTTTTAGACTTTCAGCCAATGTTTACGTTCAAACACTCCTTCTTGAGAGCTGTTTCTGAGTATCGGCATCACTTACTTAATGTTCCATGATGCTTTTGGTATGTTGATCTTTTTGACAACGCGTTTCTTAATTTGAAGCTCTAGACAGGTTCTGAATGTCTGGTGACAGTAATTGTGCATTCTTTGTGGCATTGCTTAGATTATACTTTACTTGCTACATAGCTCACTAGAGAAACAATGTTAGTATCGTCCTCATTAATTATAAGATTCTAGCTACCCATCAAAGAAAACATCTTCTAGTTCACAAATGTTGTAGACCGCTTCTGAAACTTTGTTATGATCATGCATTATTTGCACTTCACGTTTTCTTCAACTTTATTATGGTTGAATTTATTACTATCAGTAATTGACTCATACTAACATACATAGCAGATTATTGTTTATTACTCTAATCTACAGACATAGATTTAGAAATAGGTTTTCTCTCTTACTGGCAGCGTATTACTTCTTCCTTCGCTTCTTTCTCAGTTTACTTCTTCGCTCTCGCATCTCCTGGTCTTTTTTCATTCTCCTGTTAAACTTCTGTCTTTTATATTTCTTTCTTAAAACTCACGCCGAGCACAGTCTATTTCTTCCTGACTTCGTACATTTGTTTTTATAACGTTTCATAATCAAAGAAAGGGGTATTGTTTCCTTCATACTGCTGAAGGAGAAAGCCGACTGCTTCTCACCTATCTCAACCCCAGCCAATGTTCCTTACATCTAACTTCATAATAGTCAGGTACTGACAGAACTTTTCAGTTATGTTAAATTCGGTTACAGAAAATTTTGGAAACGTATTTCAAATTGATGGTTTTTCATATTTGTGTAACTGCTAGAAAAGTGTTTGTCATTTTAATAGCCTTACAGTGTGTCTAACTCTGGTGGCTGTTTAGGCTGATTCTCTTCATTTCAACCGCATTTTTTAAGTCACAAAAAGGAGCCACTGTACACTTCGTTCATGCATTCGTAGTGGTAAATACAAGCCAGTTAAATAAGTTATCTCACTCTTACTCATATCTTCTTCAGATAATTTTGAAAGACTCATACTTTAGTTATGTGTTTATGTTTTTATTCTTACGGTTGCTATAAGATTATTAGTTTTAGTACATGAATCACACATCAAATACTTCATATGATGTTAGATTCCATTTATGCGGAAACTAGCGCGGCCCATAGTAAGCTTGTCGGACTGTCGATTTGAGGTTCCGCGATTGGCGTCCCTTTACCGCCTAAACAAAAACAAAGATCGCGCTCCACACGTTAGGGCTACGGGTGCATTATAGGAGTGACGTTCAAATCCCGCTATACCCTGATGGAAGTTTGCGAAATTCAGCAAACAAAGCATTTACGCGTACAAGTACTAATTAAGTTTAGTATAAGTACGCGTACAGGTACTAATTAAGTTTAGTATAAGTACGCGTACAGGTACTAATTAAGTTTAGTATAAGTATACGTACAGGTACTAATTAAGTTTAGTTTAAGTATACGTACAGGTATTAATTAAGTTTAGTATAAGTATAGGTACTAATTAAGTTTAGTATACGTACAGGTACTAATGAAGTTTAGTTTAAGTATACGTACAGGTACTAATTAAGTTTAGTATAAGTACGCGTACAGGTACTAATTAAGTTTAGTATAAGTATACGTACAGGTACTAATTAAGTTTAGTATACGTCCAGGTACTAATTAAGTTTAGTATACGTACAGGTACTAATGAAGTTTAATATACGTACAGGTACTAATTAAGTTTAGTTTAAGTATACGTACAGGTACTAATTAAGTTTATTATACGTACAGGTATTAATTAAGTTTAGTTTAAGTACAGGTACTAATTAAATTTAGTTTAAGTATACGTACAGGTACTAATTAAGTTTAGTATACGTACAGGTACTAATGAAGTTTAGTTTAAGTATACGTACAGGTATTAATTAAGTTTAGTTTAAGTATACGTACAGGTACTAATTAAGTTTAGTATAAGTATAGGTACTAATTAAGTTTAGTATACGTACAGGTACTAATTAAGTTTAAGTATAGGTACAGGTACTCATTAAGTTTAGTATACATACAGGTACTAATTAAGTTTAGTATACGTACAGGTACTAATTAAGTTTAGTATACGTACAGGTACTATTTAAGTTTAGTTTAAGTACAGGTACTAATGAAGTTTAGTTTAAGTACAGGTACTAATTAAGTTTAGTTTAAGTATACGTACAGGTACTAATTAAGTTTGGTTTAAGTATACGTACAGGTACTAATTAAGTTTAGTTTAAGTATACGTACAGGTATTAATTAAGTTTAGTATAAGTATAGGTACTAATTAAGTTTAGTATACGTACAGGTACTAATGAAGTTTAATATACGTACAGGTACTAATTAAGTTTAGTATACGTACAGGTACTAATGAAGTTTAGTTTAAGTATACGTACAGGTACTAATTAAGTTTAGTATACGTACAGGTACTGATTAAGTTTAGTTTAAGTATACAAACTTATATAGGGTTGCTGCTGATTCACTTTATTCTGCTGCAGCAAACAATCCATCTCTTTTTGTTCAATGAGCAAGGCTAAGAACTTAAATAAAGCACATTAGGCCTTTAATATTTAATAGGAAAGAAGCGCAGAAAAGCTAAACTCTTCAGTAACGAAAGCAAAACGGACGAATTTCCAAATCACGCATTTGTCACTCGACAACGACATAAATCGTAGGGCAAAATTTACTGTTTTATTAACAATTTAAAATGCTTTTTGTATAATCACACGGGTCAGGAAGATTTGCTATTTGTTGTAGTCAAAGTTTGCAGTGCAGAGAAGTAAACATAACATACATTTAGTTGATCCATACATAAAAGGCAAGGGCGCCCGCAGAAAAAAAAATTGAGGGGGGGGGGTCAAGTAACTCAAGGTTGAAAAAATTACGAAATCGAAATAGTTTTCTTTCATAGAAGACTGGAAGTCGCCATTTTTCTGGTACGGGCTGAATAAATATTAAACTATGATTCGATTAAAATATCTTTTAAATTACTGTATCAACGAAAAATAAAAAGAATTTAGATACTAATCATGCTATTGTTAAGACCCCTGTAATTGCAAATACCTTATGAATTTCCAATAACATAGAAGAATAATCTTACATATCTAGTAATTTTTTTCTTTTTGAAAATCCAGGGGGGGGGGGCTTGCTCCTTCTGCGGGCGCCCATGATTAAAGGAAACTTATTTCGATATGTAAAATCGTACACTTTAAAGAGAATCCCCCTACTAAACTTCACATGGAACAAATTATGAAATCAGAAAAAATAATTTCGCCACCCATATCATTACCGCCTGTCACGCTCTGTGCGTTTATTTTCATTAATTTTGGTTATCTACTTAAAACAATCGTTTCATTTAACAGTTGCCGATAGTACTGGTCATATTGTCTGTGTATATTCTTCCGATTTTCTGTTGTAAACATGATCATAAAAAACATCAAAATAAAGAAGAAACAGCAACAGAAAATGTGAGCCAGATGAAGATCTAAACTGTATTATTAATTAAAAGAGTGTAGTGGAGTCGCGTATAACGCTGCGCTAATCACTCTCAATAATCAAACATTTAAAAATTAAAAACCAAAATTTGCGAAGCTCTTTAAAACAAACTCTGAACGTGTTTATAATCTTTATCTAATTACTTAGACACTTACATTTGATCGAAAAAATCACGTCTGTAGTGTCTTTTGCATTTATATTCGGTCATGTTCTTCGTCACTGGACTTGTTTTCATGACAAGTTATGTTTCACTAAAAACGAAAAGTCCTAAAACTTTTCAGAGCTAGATGGCTTTACGACAATTTTATAGAACCTTTAAATAATTATTGTTAACATGTTATTATCTTATAAATATATGTAAAATAGTCGAGAAATACACCGGTACATTTTAATTTACTTTGATTCAGTACAAAATAAATCAATATCAGTCTCCGCTTGCTGTTAGACCCGGCATGGCCAGGTGGTTAAGGCACTCGACTCGCAATCTGAGGGTCGCGGGTTCGAATCCCCGTCACACCAAACATGCTCGCCCTTTCAGCCGTGGGGGCGTTATAATGTGACGATCAGTCCCACTATTCGTTAGTAAAAGAGTAGCCCAAGAGTTGGCGGTGAGTGGTGATGACTAGCTGCCTTCCCTCTAGTCTTACACTGCTAAATTAGGGACGGCTAGCGCAGATGTAGCTTTGCGTGAAATTCAAAACAAACAAACAAACCGTTTGCTGCTCTTAAGAGTTTAGAGTTGCAGCCATTATCAGGCTCTCACTGTTGTAAGTTAAAAACTACTGCTTTATCAAAACAAGACACGTATTTTAACACATCAACAGCTATAGTTTCATCCAACATCACTAGAGTTTTAACAAAGAGTGAGTGCATGCAAATTACTCACTGTATTAACTGTATAGGTCCCATCAGCTTACAGGGCCAACAACTATCTTATCTGTATAGGTCACATTAGCTAACAGTGGCAAAAACTGTTTTATCTACATAGGTTACATTCCCTTATAGAGGCAAAACCTATCTTAACTACGTAAGTCACACCAGCTATGTGGGTTTTTGAGACCTTCCATTTCCCACAAAGCCACTTGAATAAGACAATTTCATGAAATAGATAAATCGGGTATAAGTCAACGATTTATGCTGGGTCGTTATGCGACAAGGTTCGTGTTATAAGATTATGTTAGTGAGGCCTTAGACTCCTACTGTCCAGAGTTTTTTATTACTACCCCGGATAACTGGTCTAATATATATAAAAGCCATTTGCCAATTTATGTGTGTGTACCGCTCATATTATGAGTCATTTTTAATTTAGGGCCTAGCATGGCCAGGTGGTTAGGGCGCTGGACTCGCAATCTGAGGGTCACGGGTTCGAATCCCCGTCCCACCAAACATGCTCCCCTTTCAGCTGTGGGGGCATTATAATGTGACTGCCATATTAAATGCCAAAATAAAAAAAGACTCAGTTCTAGACAAAAACCACTTCCGACCCCAAAG
>NW_013666042.1:148575-163289 GCF_000517525.1 Limulus polyphemus
TGCCATATTAAATGACAAAATAAAAAAAAGCTCAGTTCTAGACAAAAACCACTTCCGACCCCAAAGCATGGACTCCATATACAGAAAGTGACGCTTTGTATTTGGTGGGATATCAAAGGAGTAATTCATTTCGAACTCCTCAATCTACAGCGAACTGTCAATGCAGAGATCTATAGTCAGCAACTGGAACGTTTAAATCAAGCTCTTCATCAGAAACGTCAATTGGAAAGGTGTTCTTATTCTCCACGACAATACACGTCTAAATGTGGCACGTTTGACGCAACACAAGATTATGGAGTTGGGTTGGGAAGTTCTCCCCCATCCACCATATTCTCCAGATACGTCACCATCAGATTACCATATTTTTAGTTCGCTGCAAAACCATCTTAATTGGAAAACGTATGCAAATGTGGAAGGTGTTAAAGAGGATATCGACACGTTTTTTCCTTCAAAGCCAAGTGATTTTTTTAATCAAGGGCAATAATCACCTGATTGTAAGTTGGAAAAGCATCATCGATAAGAATGCAGACTATTTCATTTAATAAATGTTTTGTTTTGATATATAAGTTGTTGGGGTTTTTCATCTAAAAAGAAACGACATTAATTTCTTGACGACCTGGTATAAAGGGAGTTGAGTGACGCCAGGAAGTGTTTTTTGTATATTTTTCAAACTACTATTGTAAGTGTGTCTCATTTTCGGTGCAACACGGCTGGGAACGAGAGTGTTATATAAAAAGGCATAAGAGATATTTTGCTTTACAAATGGTAAAAACAATTATACCTTAGTGCTAAGAGTTGTTAAAGTAAAATAAAAGTGACACATGGAGATTGATTGAAAAGAAATGTTAAGCAGATCAATTTCTAAAGACAGGCATGGAAAATTATCACAAATAATAGTAAGTATTAGTAAGATCAGGGGTAAACATTGAGAGTTCGCACTACATTAAAAACAAAATAAATGAATAAATATTTTTTTTTTGACAGAGAACAAATCAATGATCGGAGATCACTAATTCCTGGATCTAGATTTATTCCACACGGATTAGCAATCCAATAAGCTTCTTTTATCTCTATATCAGCTTTAGTTCTAAAGTCGGTTTTAATACCGATGACAGTAACATCGTTAAGTGACTCAAAACCAGCTGTCCAAATGAAAAATATGTAATCTATGTAACGCTTCCATGTATGACTTTTTACAGGGCTTAGTTGTAAAAGCTGGTTTTCAATATGACCCGTAAAATATTGGCATAATTGGGAGCCATTATAGTACCCATTGCAGTACCGTTAATCTGAAGGTAATGTTCATGATTGAGTTCGAAGTTTTGCCCAAGTGGTTAGGGTGATCGACTCGCAATCTGAGGGTGACGGGTTCGAATCCCCGTCCCACCAAACATGCTTGCCCTTTCAGCCATAGGGGCATTATAATGTGACAGTCAATTGGTAAAGAGTAACCCAAGAGTTGACAGTGTGTTGTGATGACTAGCTGCCTTCTCTCTCTAGTCTTTCACTGCTTAATTAGGGACGGCTAGCGCAGACAAACAAACAATTCGAAGTTGTTCAGGGTTAAGACAAGGATGGCAAGATCAGTTACTATTTGATATTCTGTTGGGTTAGAAAGGGTTAAGACAGACTTTAGAGTTTCTAGGCCTTCATAATGTGGAATATTAGTGTAAAGGGATGAAATATCCATTGTGCAAAGAAGACTGTCACGTGTTAAGTGTTCATTGGTATTGATATCTTTTATGATATAAAGAAAGTGAATTGTATCCTTTATGTAAGAAAGCAGGGTAGAGGAAATACCTTTTATGTGTTGTTCAACAAAAGAGGACAGCTTTTCAGTAGCCATGTGTGTGTTAGAAATTATGGGTCAGCCAAGATTTGTGTATTTTCGGTAAGATATAAAATCTACCTGGACAAGCTTGTCTGGGTATCAAATACTAGAAGGTTTCTTTATCACTTTTTTGGGAGAGTTCTCTAAGTTTATCAGTTATGGTCTTAATAAACTGAGGATCCTGTGAGAGTTTCTTGTAGAAATTAATGTCCTGTAGTTGGCGGTTAGCTTCAGGGATATAGTCATCTGTGTTAAAAATAACAATAGTCCCAACATTTCCTGTTGGCGTTATTATGATATTGTTATTCGACTTAAAGTTGTTTAGATCAGTTCTTTTATTTTTGTTAAGATTATTATGACATTGCATGGAAGTTTTTAAGGTTTTTATTATGTCATCTTATACTGCTTTAATATAACTATGGTTTTTAAGGTTTTTATTATGTCATCTTATACTGTCTTAATATAACTATCTAAATGTGGTTCTCTGTTTGGCGGAGGTGTCCATGAAAACTTTTCTTTTAATTTCGGTGTATGTTGATTTTCAGTAGGGTGGGGTTTGTTGTGAAAAAATTCACGAAGTCTTAGTTTTCTAGAGAATTCATGAAGGTCAGAAAGAAATTCAATCTCATTAATACATTTATTGTTTGGGCAGAATTTGAGACCTTTACTAAGGAGACTGAGTTCTGCATGTAAGAGAGTTATGTCTGAAAGAATGATAACGTTAGAGATAGGTGGGGGGTGTTCGTCATTACCTGTGCCATTTATGAGGTCACTATTATTTTAACAGGTTTGTTAGTTTGAGAGGTCTTATAAGGATGAAGTGTTTTTAAACATTTTCTTAAGATGTTAATTGGGAGATAAAGGGTTTTTGATAGTTTCTGGCAGAGTGCATGATACCATGATAGTTTCTTTACGATAAAGAGGAGAAATGAAAATAATGTTATTAGGATCGTTTTTGCAACTGGTTTTATTGTTAAGAGACTGGTTTTTGTTATTCTTTTCAAGAAATAATGTGTCAGTTCTCTTTGTAAAATTTTGTAGTTTTTTTTTCTTTCAGTGAAGGGTTGTATAAGTGATAGCAATGTTAAACTTCTATATCTAGATTATTGACATAATTCTGACAGAAGTTTTTAGTGATACTCATAAGTTCTAAGAAGGTGTTTTCAAGGATCTGTTGCCACTTGTTGCAGAAATTCTGATCATGTTCTTCTTTTGTGACTGGTGCTTTTAATGTGAGAGATTTAGGTATGTTTCGACTTTTTATGTTATAGACTAGCGAGTTGGCATGTTGATAATATCTTGTACGTTTCACAGGTAGTTTCCTAAGTTTCTGAAATAGTTGTTTTCTGCTTTTGTTGAGTGATTCGCAGATTGGCTTAGGTTGAGTGTTTACAGATACTGGCATGAGGATGTTGTTGTAATCGTGAGGTAAAAGAAGGGGAAATTCAATGGAAAAGAGAGAGGATAGCAGTCTTCTTCAAAGTGTGTGTGACAGATTGAAGAAGCCTAAATATGCATTGCTTGGTCATTAAGAGAGTTGATGATAACAGACGAAGGACTATGGTGTTCTGATGATGGTAGTTCTATAACAGAATTGAGTGAATGATCGACTGGTGAATATTGTAGTGTGAAATATGCAGTGTTTACACTAGTGTTGATTTGGCGTTGTTTTGTAGATAAGAGAGTGGGAGGGTTTGTGAGTAAAGAGGAATGAACAACAGAAGCATAAGAAGAATGAATGTTTCTATTTGTGGAACATGATGTTTGTTGGAAAAGTGTGATTTGCATTTAGTCCACTAGCAGAACTTAAAGAAGTTGGAGAATCACTGTGAGAGAGTGAATGAGTTTTTAGATCGAGAGATTGAGTGATAGAGTTATTATAGTGTGAGACGTTGGTAGCTTCCGAAACAGGAGGAAATGTGGAATTTGGACAGGAAAGGGGAAAAAGCTGTTAAAAGTAGAAATACGAGATCATTGGGGTAACTAGGAAAAGGAAGACAAGAGTGAGAGAATGTTGAGAGGAAGATAGGATGCAACAATACTTACTTAAAGCAATGAGAAAAATTCAGAAAGTTCGACTTACATGACGCCAATTCACAACAATTAAACTACACAATAAATGTTCTATAAACAGCTATGTAAGCAAACTTACACTTCTAAAAATTACTTACATTAACGTTCACACTATATACACTAAATAATACCCTCATATTAAACTTAAAATGAACAGTCATGTATATCTAACAATAAGCCCCTCTTCAAGAAAAATATTTACAATATTGTATACAAAGACTGTTATCAATTCATGCACAAAGTCTTCTCATACAGTCTGCACCAACATTTGTAGTCCTCTTGATGGCCTCAATGCAGAACCGATAGTTCTGAATGGACATCGCCCACCCCATGATCCCCACACTGTCGATTTTGTACCTCTGGATGTATGCAAGGAGATGATGGTCTATCTGGATAATGAACTCCTTTCCATAGAAGTAGTTTGTGGGACTTCTGGATGACAAATATGATAGCCAGACACTCTCATTTGATCACAAAGTAGTTATTCTCACTACTCAATAGCTTTTACTTACTTACATTACCGGAAACAGTCCATCTTCATGTTCTTGTAGGAGTACTGCTCAAATTCTAATGTCTGAAGCATTGACCTGAAAGATGAATGATTTGTTGAAGTTTGGCATTCTAAGGATTGGTAAACTACCTAACACGTTCTTCAACTTCTGGAATGCCATCTGCTGTGGTTGTTCCCACTTCACCTTGTTGGGTAGGCCTTTCTTGGTCAGGTCAGTTGGTGGTGCAGCAACTTTAGCATAGTTTGGGATAAACTTTTTGTAGTATCCCACTTACCCCAGGAAGAATCTATCTTGCTGCATAATCGTTGGAGCTGGTGCATCAAGTGTACGGGCTAGCTTCTCTTCTTCTTTGGCAACCTGCTGTCAGTGATCCACATTGTGTCTAACAAAGTCCAGCACAGAATAGCTGATGTAGCACTCTGATAGTCAGACCTGCTGCCCTCATTCATTCAAACAGCTCTCTGAGTTACTTCAGATGGTGTTCCCATCTGTAATATACAATGTTGGTGGTTTTCTGACACATCTTCCTCATCATGCAATTGAATGTTGGTGCTGAGTTGACTAATCCAACTGGCATCCTCTTGAACTGGTAACATTCATCTGATGTCACAAAGGCTGTCTTCTCTTTAGATTATGTTTCCATTGGGATCTGCTAATAACCAATACTGAGGTCGATTCTGGAAAAGAAGTTAGCCCAGTCTAGTTTTGCCATAATTGCCTCTGGGTTATCCATAGTTTCAGAGTCGAACTTCGTAACGAGGTTCAGCCTCCAGAAATTTATGCAGAAGTGGTTTGAGGTATCAATTTTCTTCACAATTATCATTGATGAACAGTAGGCTGTATTCGAAGGCCCAATGATTCCAGCTTCTAACATTATCTGGACTTCTTGTTTGATTAGGTGTCTCATTACACAATGCATCTGGTAGGGCTTCACTTTGACTGGATTCCTGGTTCACGATCTTATCTCGCATAAGGTCTGTCTTGCCTGGTCTATCTATGAAGATATATGCATACTGACATGATATATCTTGTAGCTCTTTTTTCTGCTTACCAGTCAGTTTTTCACTGATGTTGATGTCTCTGTATGTCTCATCTCCACCCAGTGGTCTTAGGACTATTAGGTCTTCATCTTTTATGACGAAGTCATTGTCTTCTGGTTCTGTGTCTATGACAGTTACAGCTGTCATGTTCATCTGTGCCTCAATAACTGTACTCATTGGGTCTTCTTCCCTCTCAAACTACCTCTTCAACAGATTAGCATGGTAGATCTGGGTCATCCCACACACTTTCACCTTATAGTCAATTCTTTTGACCATTTCCTGCATTTCAAAAAGTCCTTTTCACTGCAGGGTGAATTTTTTGTTGTCTGTGAATAGTAGAACTAAGACCTTCTCTTCGTCCTTGAAACGTCAATCCTTGGCTTTCTTTTCATAAAAGTGCTTCTAACTGCCTTGAACTGCATACAAGCTAAGCTCTCTTAAGTGAGGTGACAGGTCTCTTCCAGTCGGTTTCTGAAGTCTAACACGTACTGATATGTGTTCCTCTCTTCTGACACTTCTTCACCTGTCCACAGCTCTTTCAATATCTACATTGGACCACGTACTGTTCTCCTGTACAGCAACGTGAAATGATAAAATACTGTACTTGCTTGTAGGGCATCTTGGTAAGCAAATAATACTGCCTGCAGGTATCTGTCCCAGTCTTGTTGACTCTTTTTGGCACATCTTCTTCAGCATCCTCTTTAAGACTTCATTGACTCTCTCACAAAGCTCATTACATCTGGGGTTGAACGAGGTGGTAAAGAGTTGCATAGTGCTGATGAGTCTACACATCTCTTGCATCAGTTCCGAGATAAACTGGGTCCCTCTCTCACTCAAGACTTTTTTGGGGAAGTCTGCTCTGCAGAAAACTACCAGGAGGGCTTCTGCTACTTTCTCTGTTTCTATCTTCGGCAATGCTATGGCTTCACATATACTAGTTGCTCTTGTCAGATACAGGTTCTAGTGGTCCAATCAAGTCCACAGCTACTCTGATGATTGGTTCTTCTATGAGAGGCATCTCACCCAGTGGCACCTTGATTACCTTCCCTCTAGGTATTGTCCTTTGGCAGATTACACATAATCTGCAGAATCTGGTCACATGTTCGATGACCCCTGGCCAATGGAAGTTGTTGGTGCTTCTATCTGCCATATTCTTTGTTTCAAGGTGTCCTCCCTAAATCAACTTGTGAGCCAGCTTCATCACTTGAGTCTGGTATTCTGTTGGTACTATGATCTGTTTAAGCTCACCAGCAGAACTGTCTTGATAGATCCGGTACAGCATTCCCTTTCGATACTCTATTCTGTAGGTCCTCTTCCCTTTTGTCTTGTGCTACACTCTCTCCTGGCTCTGTCCCAATGTTTCAGCAGTGAAGTGTCTTTCTACTGTGCTTTGTTCATTTTCCATGGACCTACATTAGGAATGTTACTTTTTCAGACTTGAAGGGGCTTCATGTCTTGCTTGCTCTTCTTCTCTTAAGCTCTTATGGTGATTGGAGATGCCTCAAAAGTCTGCTTTCTGTCTACTTCTTCCAAATTTCTACAGCTTGGTATATTGCTGATCACCAAGTCAAAGATGGGTGCCTTCATACACATAGCCTCAAGTCTTTTACATAGTATGGAGTGTCCACCTTTATTCTTGATATGGGAAACGTTTTCAGTGTTCCAGCATACATAGATGTACCTTGCCTGTCATCTGGTCATCAGATACTAGACAGGTTTTCACAGCCACTCTACTACACCCAGTGTCTCATAGGACTTCCACTCTCTTGTCCCCGACATAGCCTTCATCTACTGGCATGTTATGGGTTGCTAACATCTCTCAATATTTATCACATGCTCCAGTCACTACTGGCACTGTTGATCCATTTGCTAACTTGAGCTGACCATCAATCATGCACTGTTTAATCAGCACTTCCTTCTTGAGGTGATTCTGATGAGTTGTCTCCATTTTGTTTCTTTTAGGAGCAGCATCCATGGTGACAGTTACTATTTTCTTGTTTGTTGCCAAGACTATTTGTGTAGGTAGCTCCAGCTGCTTCATTTTAAAGTTTCTGAGGCTGCTAGTTGGTGACAGACTTGCACTCATTTTCAATGTGACCCGTTTTATAACAAGCATATTATCTCTTCTCCCTTTTATCTATTAACCTCTTGTCACCTTTGATGGCATCCTGCTTCTGGTCAGCCACTCCTGGTTTTGACTTTAACTGAATATTCTTGGACTTGCCACTTATATTCCCTCTATTGGCTTCCATATACTGTTCTGCCAGCTTTATCATCTCGCCTACATCTTTTGGTGCTCGCTCCTTTAGGAACAGTGACATGCCAGTTGAGCACGTGATCATGAACTGTTCACGTACTAGTAGATCTGCCAGTCTTTCAAAACTATTTTCACATTTGGCCATGTCAGTCCATCTTACAAAGTATCGCCATAGACGTGCCATAAACTGAAATACAGTTTCTCTAATGTCAGGGTTGACTACTCTGAACTTCCAACAGAAATCTTCCTTGGAAAGTTCATAGCATTTCAACAAGGTCACTTTTAACTTGTCATAGTCCATGGCATTTTCTGATGACATGCTTTTTCATGTGAGAAGGGGCTGGTAATTTTTGTCCCAGTTCTGACTTTGAGTGAATCTTTCATACATCTCCAGGAAGGCATCCATGCTATCTTTCTGTTCATTATATTTGTGCAGCTTGGGTTGGCTGAACCTGAGACCATTGTCATTCTTGGGTCCTTCATCTTCCTTTTGGGTGAGCTTGACAATCTCAATTTGTGCTCGTATTCTCACTATTTTTAGTCTCTCCTCTCTCTGTTTTCTTCTTTCTCAATTTGTGCCCTTATTCCCCCCTCTCTCTATTTTCTTTTCTTCTTTTAGTCTTTCTTTCTCTCTTTCCTACCTCTCCTCCTCTCTCCCCTATTAACATTCTCCTCTCTCTCTTGTTCTTGTTGTTGTTTAACAAACTTTCGTAGATCGCTATTTTTGAGCCAATTCTCTCACCTCTCTCTATCCACTTATCAAAATCAATCGATATGGTTCTATAGCATGATTGTAATCTCTATAATATTTTCGCCGCCACTATAGGTGTGCGTATATAGGCCTATTTCCCTGCTTGTAACCTCTATATTTTCCACCGTTTACTCCTGTAGTATCCTGGCTGGCTCGCCGTTTTATGTCAGATTTTTATATACGGATATGCAGAATTCTTTACAGTAGGTGGCTTTGACTTGTTGGCGATAAATTTCAACAATAAATAAAAGCACACAGCCCAGTTGCTTTTCGAATACATTTATATTAGGATGAAACAGGAATACTAATACGCTTTAGGTTTTGCAAAACCTAAATCACTGAATGAAAATTCGACTATACAGGTCTATATTTAAGTACCATTGCAGCTCCCTAGAAGAGATAAACATTAGTTAAATATATTATATTCATAGCTGAATTTAACTCTGTCATAGCACCAGGTTGTTTTACATGGGGTGTTTTTATATACCAGAAATTTACATGTTATGTAAGAAAAGGATTTGAATAAGTTGTAACTTTTGGAGACCAATGTACTTTAATTAATATGCTTGTTTTTACATTCAAAAAGATATTATACACAAAGCTACGATTTAAACGTTAAAAGCTGGCAAACTATTAGAAACCAATTGTCTAAGATTGTGATAAGAATCAATTAAACTGTAGATTTTTTTTCATATTCACATTAATTTATCGATTTTAAATTTCAATGCAGAGATGAGGAAAAAATGTTTCTGTCTAACACATATCACCAAATTTCTAATTCGTAACATTTAAAGCCTCATATTACATCAATAAATAGATTTTCAGATAAACATTAGTCTTTAATTATCCAGTCCCATTGAAAAGTTGTGGTATTAACAGAAAAGTATTTTTGGCAGTGACCTCTGGGAGACAAATGACAAATCTGCAATGCTATTTTTATACATCTCGGATTTGAAATCCGAAATGTAAAATTTAAGAAGAAATTGAAGAAAATATCAACAGTTTTTGTGATTTTTGTTACATCAAGCTTACATAAAAACTTTTAACATCTAATACCAAAATTCCTCATTATTATCGAATTTGAATTGTTCTTATACGATTTAGCAAAATACTTTAAAGGTTTTATTTTTAGAGTTATAATTAGGTATAATAACAAGTCTATATTTTTAAAGTTTAAATTGGACTAGATACGAAAACACTAATAAAGATAAAATAACTTAATTCATGTCTTTATGTAGTATACTTCAGTGCTTGGCAAACACGGGCGCAGGTTTACTCAGAGATAGAGTTCTGGATTTCGGAGCTGGCTAGCCAGGTTCGAATTCGTACGATACCATAAAATATCTCCCCCTCACTTCAAGTTGTGGGCGCATTACAAATGTAATTGTCAATCCCTTATCGTGGATGGTAGAGTGCTGTTTTTCCTATGGTCAGTAGTTCAAAATTAAGAACGGCAACAGATAACTTTTAACAGATTTCCCATAAATACAAAATACAAACTTTCCATCAGACTTAGCGATGCCGAGAAAAACCTTTTTTTTTTGTTAGGTAAGGTTTTTTATACACAAACTTCAGACTGCCATAATTCCCAGTCATTGTTTTATTCATACACTTACGAATTAATAAAGCAAATGTTATTCATGTATAAGAGCTTAACAAGTTCATATCATTATGAAATAATTTTTTTTGCCTAAATTCTCTCTTCTTCAAAGGTGATAGAAAATGTTTAATCACAGAAACTTGACCTTCTTTACATGTTTACTTGTTTTAGTGCAAGGCTACACAATCTGCGCTCCGTCCTCTATGGGAAATTAAATTATGGTTTGCAGAACTTTAAGTCTGTAAACTAACCGTTGATCTTTGCGAGAGGAGCTGCTTACTTGTGATTTTATGTCCAAGATAGTTCATAAAGATGATGCTTCTACGCTTATGCTTACAATTTAAATGTATATATATATGTCTAATATTCGTAATGTTAGGAAAACACGTAGGTTCAAGTAGTCTTGATAGAAATGAACAAAACCCCTATAACTCGACCGCTTTCGAA
This sequence comes from Limulus polyphemus, assembly GCF_000517525.1. Taxonomy (NCBI): domain Eukaryota; kingdom Metazoa; phylum Arthropoda; class Merostomata; order Xiphosura; family Limulidae; genus Limulus; species Limulus polyphemus. The sequence continues at coordinate 159,087 of NW_013666042.1, forward strand.
AGGTAGACCTTTCTTCAGTTTGTTCCCGAAGATGAAAGGTCCACATTTCAAAAGCGCTCGGTTTATATGGTTTTTATTCATATTTGTCCAATGTATTATGCATAATTACCATTTATTACATTTAATGTATTCATTTACTACAAACAGTTAAACCTGAAATAATAATATTATAGCAATAAAAATTTAAAACTATGAAATGCTAAATATACAATAAATAGGATAAACACAAAGTAAGTTAAACTTAAAGCTACAAATCTCCGTTATTTCATGAAGTATTGGCGTTTATTTAGAATGACTTTATTTTGTAACCAATAAAGTTTTCAAGAACTATATTAAATTACTTTACTTTCATTGTTATTCAACCAACAAATTAAATAATTTAGTAGTCACGCTGTATACAAAACCAATACTCATGCTCCTGCCTAATCAATGGATGAAGTAAACCTTTGTATATAATAACCAACTGTCTGTCTGCCACGCTTTTTATCTCCTGAACGGTTAATCGTAGAGCCCCCCCCCCCCGTGGCACAGTGGCAATGCTGTTTCGATGGGCAGAGAACAGATAGCCCATTATGCAGCTTTGTGCTTAACTTCAACCAAACAGACAATTAATCGTAGAAAAAATTATGTATCAAGAGTACATTGCTGGAAAATTATTCATTTTTTGCAATTTGTAAAATTTCATATCAATGCGTCAGTCTTTGTGTGTGCTGAACGGTAATCTGAAAACAAAAAAAAAGAATAAAAATGTTTCTTTTAGTGAGGGGATTTAACAAAAAAAGGGGACTTCCCCATCGACTGATTGAAGGAAATATTTCAAAAATAGCAGCATGAACAGAAAAAAGGCATAAAGAAAGGAGAGTGTTTCAGTATATGTTTGTTGTTGTTCGGTTTATATATATTTTCCCTCTTTTTTTTCACGTTAATATTATATACATGCATAATTTTAATGTACCATGCCGAATAAATTGAATTGAATAACTTTTCTTTGGCACTTCGTATAAAAATGTCAATGGTCAAAAAGTTCTCACTTCAGTAGCAGTGTTTTCATGCACTCAGTAAAAGGACAAGGAACGGTGGCATCTAGTAGAAAAACTCCCCGTGGCTACTTAGCAAACCAAGCGCTCTATTGTGCTTGATGCACCTACTGCATCGAAAACCAAAGATTTTTGTCAACAATACATTGCAGTCAGTCTCCTTTGTTTAAAACAAATGCAATGCAATTTCCTTATTGAAATAACACATGGAATGACAAAAGACGGTTGTAAACGGCCCACTAGACAATCATATTACATACACGCTCGGATCCAAAAGATTGGGTTGATTGCACATTTTATATTTATTCATCACTGTTTTTAGGAAAATTACCGTTGAAGTGTTTCAACGAGCATCTGCTAGTATATAATGTTAATTACCTAAAAAATAAATAGTGCAAGTGTAATTCCGTCAAAGAATTAAATAAGGCTTTATTTACATTACACTGAAAAACAAAGGGAGATCTTGAAGAAGAAACAGATTCCACCAACATAGCAATATTTCTGTATACAAATAATCTCATTCCATGTTCCAAACAAGGACAAAGCTGGAAAATTCTCTAAAGATTAATACACACTCCACAATATAACGTCCACTACACTTTAAGCGAATATCGATAAAACTGGACGACCGGAACAGAAAGACCACTGTCAGTATTTACAATAACTAGAACCGTGAAACAGGCATCTTCTCTGAGATGAGACGATGTACAAGAAATGCACTGGAACCTTCCAAATATATATATATATATATTCGTCTGTATTTTCAACTATCTTAAATAAGAATTCTTCACTACTCATTTACTGATTGGTGTGACCCATCAGAGTATTTTTGAACCTCAATGCAGATACAAGAGAAAGACAACAAACAGAACAAATATTGTTGAGGTTAACTCTGGGATTCTTGTATGTTATTAAATTAGAGAAGACGCTAGGAAGTTGTAAAAAAGTCATTAAAAGAGCCTGATCAGATAACAACTTTTGTACATTAAAACAAAGATAGCTTTAAAGAAAAAATTAACAAACCTTTTTCCTTGTAATGCTGCTTTTGGGCATTAAATCATTATGTACTTACAAGTAAACTTATGTACGTGTCTTCCTAGTGGTAATATGATTAATGGGTTTATTTCAAATTTCTTTCCTATTCATGATTTCATTTTGGGAGTGAAATTTTTTTAACTATTAACAAACAATTTTTTTTAGTGTTGAAATGATTGAAAGATAGAATAGTCTACAATCCACATAACTTTGAATGTTTTCTTAGATTTGTAGACATTTTACATTGCAGTGCTTTACATTTTGGCACTCTAAGCTTCACACTCTCCACAAATGTGCAATATGCAGAACGTTAGTGTTTGGTTTTATTAACTTCAAAGTGAACTGTGCATTATACGACAAATGTTCTAAACGGCCTGGTCAGAGATCTTTAGTTTCAGGTGTAACAATATCTAATTTATCATAGTATCATACTTATAACGTCCCCCACGCTGGAAACTAAGGAGTGTGGGTAGCTATATATATTGCGGCTCGAATTTTCGACTTTCTAATATGAAATTAATAGTTCTTTGTAGTTCGTACAGTCTAGCAATTTTCCAAGATACAAGTCAAATGGATTTGATTAAGCTTCAGAACCGGTTCGGTCGATATCGAAGTCTATAAGCTGAAAAAATTCTTAGAGCATATTTACAGAGTGTGTACTGGCAAAGCTCATGTCCCTTAAATATATTTTAACATATTACGATATTACTCATACATGTTATATAGCTCCGGATAATAATTTTTGCGTAGAATGTTATATATATAGATAAAAATACGTTTGTAGTAAGATACTTACTAACAAACAGCAACAACTTAGTATTCCTAATTTGCTTAAAGAAAAGCTGGTTAATATATTGGTTCACTGTGCTTATAAAATACCTAGCACACATAAAGAATTTAGTAATATCAGAGAAGTTTTATGTAAGAACAAGCTGAGGATCCCTTCCTTTGTCCGGGTTATGAACTTCAAAAATGTAGGGGTGGATGTTATGATAAATAACACAAAAATCCTAACTTTCACACAATTTATATATAACATAATTTATTATTATAGTATTCATCATTTCCTTATCGGAAGTTTTGTATAAGCTTTAAGATCTCACTATGTATATATTTAAAACATGAACTATATAGAAGAATAGCGTGAATTTAACACAGCATATCGAAACTTTAGATGAAAAATAGGTTAAAAAGAAACAACGCAGCTTCAAAACAGACATCTACCACCTGGGCACGCATCATAAGGTAGGTAGTTATGCAATGTGCCTTAGTTTTTGAGGTACTGGTGGAAGTAAGATCCAAATTGCAGAGAGCAGATGTTGGACGTTGTGGGCCAGAACATCCAGATCTGCTCTCTTCTTTTATTATTATTATTAAGAGTGTGAGGCATGCGAAACTGAGGTTAAACTAGACAGACGGTGTACCCCCCCAACGCAGTTTGAGTCTTACTTCTGCCAGTACCTCAAAAGTCAGAGCACATTGCATAACTACCCACCTTATGATATGTGATCAGGTGGTACATGTCTGGTTTGTAGCTGCATTGTTTCTTTTTCTTTTTTCTTTCATGTTCTACGGAATATTATAATTAATTACTTAACACATGATATACTTTGTGCGATGGTCAGGGTGACTTTGCATTCGTCCATAGAGAATACCATCACATTCTCTAAGGTATATAAGAAGTTTGTGTGCCCTCTCTCCACATTACGTGTATTTTGTTATAGAGAATTTAATAAAGTTTATTTTGTTTTGGTGTAAGGACGTGGCGCCATACATGAATGTAGCTAACGTCAAAGGTAATAAATGCTCAAGAACAGTAATAATGGGGGCGGTTTGTAAACCCCCATTAACATGCACCTTGTTCCAAACTATCATCTCACAAATTTGGCGACCTAGGAGTAGTTAGATAAGGGACAAACAGACAGACACAGATATTTTGCTTTATATATATATAGATGACTTCCCTATTTTTGTCATTAATAGAATACTTCGTAATTATTTAAACAAACGAAGTAACAATAAATCAGATATACACTGAGTGGTCACAAGTAAATAGATACCTAATTTTTCGTCATTTAACTGATTTATGCTAACTAATTTGTGTTCACAGAGCACTATATAAATGAAAATG
>NW_013666042.1:164289-167941 GCF_000517525.1 Limulus polyphemus
CTGTGTATTTGAAGTATGGAAGAAAAAAATCCTGTAATTATATGTTTACTCGCATTTCTACTTTACAATCATCTTTTTTTTCATAAATTTCTTGCTGTCGGCAAAGCTACATGAGTTCTACTAAAAGAAAATTCATAACGTGAATGAAGGAACACACTAACTTCAGGTGCCCAGTTAAGTGTACTTAAGCATGCGTTAAGAGAATGTGACGTTATTGTCCAGTTTAATTTGTTTAAGGTCTTGATGTAAACAAGTAGTAAAGTAGTTGTTAAATTTTGATGTTTTTTGTTTATTCCTTCAAACCAATACTCTTGATTCATAAGTTTGGTTATCCATCAACGTTTTAATAACATTAAATTGTCACAAATAACCATTGGCTTGCTAATAGTTTTCTTAATTAACTTAAAATGTTTTAAACAGAGAGCTTCTAATTTAGACGATTTATATGAACTCCAGACGACGAAGCTTACGAGAGTGTTAAAATATCGAAAACACGGAAAAAATATAAAAAGAAATATTAATACAACCTAAATGTGCCTCCTGTGTGCGTATATGTTGTATACTCTTATATTTAATTAACCAAGTACAACCTCAAGTGTGAGTTAGTTTTTTTAAATTTAACTACAATATTCCGTGTCTGGTTAACATTAAGTGTAAGGGACAGGAGAAATAGAAAACAGAAAAACTACCTGCATATATTTTAACAATTAATTTGCTACTTTAATTTTTTTTCTTTCCTGAGTAGTAAGAAATTGTATAAAGTGAAACAAGTTGTGGAGAGTACTGCAAACGTAAAACTTATGACACGTGATGCTATAAACGTAAAATAAATTACACTACTTTCAAAATATGTGATGCTTTTAATGAATATTGGCTGGACGTCGATGAAGTATTAATTCATACCCAAGCACTGGAATCCATTCAGTTCAAGTACATTTCTTGAGATATTACCCCACAGAACATGAAATCCACTTACTTCAAGTATATTCCTTGAGATACTAGTTCACAGAACCTGGAATTCCCTCACTTCAAGTATATTCCTTGAGATACTAGTTCACAGAACCTGGAATTCCCTCACTTCAAGTATATTCCTTGAGATACTAGTTCACAGAACCTGGAATTCCCTCATTTCAAGTATATGTTCTTAGAGATATTAATCCACAGAAACTAAATCTAATTGGCACTATACAGGCTTCGGGTTTCCTAGTTTTATTTCATTCCAACTTTTCCTCATAGAAAAGGACAGCATCAATTGCAGTCCCCTAACTCTACTCCAAATTCGCTTATAGTAATGTATATATGAAAATTAATAAGTGAGCTTCGACAGATAAAATAACTAATTAAAGCTATGATTTTCTTTATAAAAGAGAACACTGCATAGACCTTTGTTTGTTAATTTAGATGAATATATTATCATTAAGATTACCAGCTGAAACAAACGTAATGGAGCTATGTACTTTAACTGCTTATTACCCCTTAATTTCCCTGTAATTATATAATACAGAAAGTGTACTTGGGATCTGTTCAACGTTCATTAAATGTGTTACTCGTATAACAATTGTGTTGAATGTTACCCTAGTCCTACACACACACAAAAAGAGCGTTACATAGTCAGAAAATGTGAAAGTTAGCAGCTTGAAATTTGAAAACTGACATGTTGATTGTGCTTTGATGTGACACTACGCTTCTTATCGTTTAGTTAAGTTTTTCTTTCCTTTTTTATAGTTACACGATTGTATGAAGGCGGAATCTCACAATAGTTTTATTTGTCTATGTACGTCGCCATTTAATGTTTGGGAAATTCTGAGTCGAAAGTGTCTCTTAAAAAAAAAAGACTTTTTAAACTTATCCATAAAGATATGATTGGAGATGAAAACAATGTCAGCCTAGAGATTAAGAAAATATAATTATTTCCTTTAGTGCACATAATACTAACACCGATCATTGTGATACACTACGTTGTGAGGAAAAGTAAAACTAGAATTTTTTATTGGACAGTACCTGAAATGGAAAGTTTTGAGGGAAGAGTAAAAAGTAACTGATGTGGCATTGTTAAAATATCTCAGAATCTGGTCAATTATTTCTAAACAATATTCCTTGGAAAGATAAGTGAAATGTAAAATTCACTTTATTAGTTAGATGATTTGTTTACCTCATGAGTGAATAATGATTAGAACTGCGATAAGATGCATCTGTTAGTGAAGTGATTAAAAATGTTAAGAATAATGGTAAGTTTAAACAGATCGATTTGAAAACAAAGGGCAGAGAAATATCATCTAAATATTTAACTAAACTGAAAGAATTACGAATATATTTGATGCTACTTAAATTTCTACGAAGTTCTTCCTGCACTTTCTCCTCCTTTTTCTGTTTTTTACTTCTTTCTGACAAACCCTAGACGACTGACATCTTTCAGTAGCGAATTCTAAGTACTTGATAAAAGCCATTAGAAATAGTTATAACTGTGGGAAGGTTCGTAAAAACCACCTTTCTTTCATTAATTCTACAGCAGCTCCTTCAAGAACAATTTGTGAAATCTTGGTAATACTCACATCTCGAGGACATGTTTACCGAATTTTCGAAATTTTATGATAATGATTTGGTCTATCCCTATGGGGTGTTTAAAAACATATTTCACTTAGAGATCGGTCGAATTTCATTCCTGTCGAAGGACCAAACATTGAGATAGTGTCAAGAGTGGTGATATTTATTGCATAATGTTTGTTTAGCTTTTTTACTAGAACAGATAAAGAAAATGCAAGTAGCTAATATATATATATTAGCCTGATATTTTTATAAATTTCCTGTAAAGAGGACGTGTAATATTAGTAATTATATAAGAAACAAAAATCTGATACATATACACAACAAAAATCTGATACATTATAATGAGATCAAAATTTAAAATTTTTCTTCCATTACCAGTCCTCGTTCTTATCCTTAAGTCATAATGTCTGTGGCCATAGTGGGATATTCCATGTATCCGACAAAATTTCGACACCGATGTCAAACTCGACAGTAACTAAAGAAAATCAGTTAAGGGTTGGGAGTTGAGAGCTTGAACCCACAACGTCTCAACTCCTACTGCCTTTCGCTGGCTGCAGCCAGTGGTGGGAAGGCAGTTACCCATAATATTTAGACATAACCTTAAAGTAAAATTATACCACCCTGAAATTATACAATGCAAAACTCCCAACATCCACCATTTTATTAATATTATAAGACATTAAAATCAACAAATATTCTTATAATAGAAATAATCCACTCTATATTTCTATAAAACTCCAAACCTTGCTTAAGATAGATCTATTTAAAGGAAAGTAATATAGATTGAAAGTTTCTAACCAATACAAGGCGCATGGATAAAAATTTGATCAATTTGTCTTAATTCTTAATTTATGATACATTACTATGAATTGTCTAAGTGCTCTCTAGTGAGCGTGCATGGAAAACAATCTTTTACAGCCAGTTAGGTATTTATAAACTTTTGCATTCTAAATCAACTTGATAAAAACTACAAAACACTTTACTACAGTGGAAAGTCAGTAATTTATAGGCTCTTGACGTGGCTGTGATAAATACATTTTATTATTATTATTATTGTTAAGCAAAAAGATAGACGTTGGGCTTTAAATGTTTACTTTACTTTAAA
>NW_013666042.1:167962-169324 GCF_000517525.1 Limulus polyphemus
ATAGCCCTCGTGTAGCTTTGCGCGAAATTCCAAAAAAACAAAAACAAACTTTACTTTAAACGTGAGATGGTCCTTTTCAGAGCATTGTCCCGCTGGCTTTTCTCGCCAGGCTTATATACTAATAGAGTGACGTCTCGATCACACTCGAGCTTCCCCAATAATTCGAGAAACTCAGTCACGCATGCGCTAGCAGCGTCACGTGACTTCCGCTGTCGTAACACTGCCCCTTACTTAGTATTGTTTGTTCCAAACTATAGCCACTTACATTAAACCAATAAATAATTAACAATAACTTAATTAAATGTACAGAATTTACAAACACAAAATTAAAATACAACAAAGTCTCTTAATTTTGCCCCCCAGTGGCACAGCGGTATGTCTGCGGACTTACAACGCTAGAATCCGGGTTTCGATACCCGTGGTGGGCAGAGCACAGATAGCCCATTGTGTAGCTTAAAAACAAACAAACAAACTCTTAATTTTACAGAATGTTTCTTCTTTCACACTGGTCTCCATCTCATTGACTTCTGATTCACGTGGGATTCGTCTGCTCCATCAGGAAATGTCCCATTGTTGGTAGCAGTCACACTAGTGGTAGTAACTTCATTAACGGATTCACTGTTTTCCATCTCAAAACCGGGTAGAGTTTCTTCTCCAACAGTGGCTTTTTCAGGTGACACATCTTCAGTAGCGTCATTTGTTCTGTTGTTCATTTCGTTTCAACTGAAATGTCCTGGACCATGATAACACCAAAGCCTGTTGGCATGCACCACCTTTAGCTTACCTCGCCGACCACATTCTATTCGGAAATTCACGTCTGAGAGACTATCCACTATGTTATATGGGCCTTCCCATGGAGAAGACAACTTAGGAGACTTCCCTTTGGTCTTCCTGGGATTATACAACCACACCTTGTCTCCTGGTACAAAGCTGACTTAAGTAGATTTCTTATCATAACATAGCTTCATGGAATCAGCAGACGTTTTTAAGTTTGAGCGCACTTGATGATGAATATCATCTATCCTTTCAGATAGCACTTTCACGAACTCTGGCACATTTTCAAGCAACTCTTCATAAGGTGGGTGTCCTGTTATCAGGTCCACTGACGACCGAAGTTCCCGACCAAACATCAGCTTTGCTGGAGTGTATCCAGTGGCTTTCTCCTCTGCTGTTCTATAAGCCATCAACATTGGAGGGAGTAAGACATCCCAGTCATCTTTGCAGCTATTACAAAACTTTGCTAATTCCTGTCCTAGTGTCCAATTGTACTTTTCTACCATCCCATTCGACTGTGGGTGAAGTGGCGTTGTCCTGGTCTTTCGTACGCCAAACAACTTGCAGCATTCATGGAACACAGCTGAT
>NW_013666042.1:170278-173657 GCF_000517525.1 Limulus polyphemus
ACCTTTCCTGTCACATAGACACTATGTGCGCTTGCCATCTTACACTTAGCTGATGGGACTTTCACAATGGGGTTGGTGGGCGTCCCTCAGCACCAACCACTACTGGTTTCCCGAAGCTGACTTATTGATTGTATTCTTCTTACACTGGCTCCTCATATGTCCTTGCTCTCCACAGTTGCAACAACCTTTCTGAGTAGCAGCCTTTCCTGCCGTGGCATCTTCCCTGTGTTGAAGTTGCTGGCATTGAGCTCTCTTGTGCCCAGACTTCTTACAGTGCCAGCAAAGTCCTTCAAACTTCTCTGAAAGCTGCCCTCTTCTGGCCTTGAATCCCGATGACTGTACCAACATTGGTACCTCTGCACTGGACTTAATGTAGGATTCGAATTCAAGAGCTCTGGCCATTGCATCCTGCATAGTAGAGGGGTGTGCTTGCTTCACTTGTATCTTCAGTTGTGGACTGTCCAAGGTATCTATAAACTGATCCCTCAGCAACAGCTTGAGGACATTGGGTGGTGCAGTTGGGTAGGCCTTGTGTGCCATACTTTCCAAATCCTGTGCCAGCTCATGCAGGCTCTCTCCTTTAGCATGAACTCTAGTCCTAAACCTAGCCTTGTAGACTTCGCACTGATTTTGAGTTCCATACCTGATTTCTAATGCAGCTACAAGTGCTCTATAGTTGTGCCTGTCGTCTGCTGAGAACTGTCCAAGTATTTCCAGTGGTTGTTCCTTCAGGCTCCTTGCCAGGTACACTGCTTTCTGCTCCTCTGTCCATCCATTCATTTCTGCCAGGAACTCAAATTTTGTTCTATATGCTTCCCATGGTGCCTTCCCATCAAATTCCTGTGGCTTCCTTCGTACTAGATCATCCCTATTGCTGACATTGATGTCTGGAATGTGACTTCTGACAGGACTGAAGATGTCTGCATTAGTGTTTAGCTGCAGGGTCTGGAAGGGGCTCCTTGCTGTCTGGGGCTGATTAGGTCCATGGCTAATATATCCTCCCTGTGTAAAAGACAGTAGATCGTCCTTTAATGTATTTAATTCACTTTGAAATTTACTAATATTTTCCATTTGTGTATGCTGGCTTTCTCTCAACTGTTGGAGACTTTCTTCCTGTTTCTGTTCTCGTTCTTCTTGTTTCCTTTCTTGTTCCAGTTGCCACTGGTACTGGTTTTCTTGCCACTGCTGTAGTCTCTTTTCATGTTTATTTTCTCGTTCTTTTTGTTTCTTTTGCTGTTCTTGTATTACTGCCATCAAATCTGCTAAGCTGTAGTTTTATTTGCTACATCTCGTTTCCATTTTCTTTTTTCTTTTTCTTTTCTGTCCCACTCTCTGACACCAATTTGTTGTGTATCTGCTTGTTTGTTAATTCCCGGTAGAAATTCTTTCCGAGGAACTTCAGCAGTCCTTTCTTGATTAAACCGGTTTATTCTTTCTCGATACAAACTTTTAGTACACGGTAGTTCTACAATCAGCACGTTTCTCGTCATTTTAAACTTAACAATTTTTATAATACACCCTATAAATCACAACGATTCACAATCTCGATAACTTCGCTCTATACGAGTACAAAACATACACTTTATAATACCCGAAAAACCGTAACTACTGTTCGCTTAGCTATCATACATTCATCATCATCCCGCTGACTTTTCTCTCCAGGCTTATATACTAACAAAAAGGCGGCTCGACCACACTCGAGCTTCCCCGATAATTCGAGAAACTCAGTCACGCATGCGCAAGCAGCGTCATGTGACTTCTGCTGTCGTAACAATATGAATTCCAGCTCCAGAGCAATCGTTTATAGGCGACTGATATAATATCGACAACGAGTAAATAACTAGACATAATAATTACTAAAACAACACATAAAAAGTGTCTAATGCTTTTTTAAAGCCTGGGCTTAGGTATACTTTGTAAGCATTAGCTTAAACAAACAACAATGAATAACTGCATCGGTTTGTCAGCTAAGTACTTACAGTAAACATAAATCTTTTTCTGAAGGTGAGTATCTTCAATAAAAAAACCGAATATCAATGTAAAAAAACTAAGAAAAACTAGCTAATTAAATTAAATATTTGTGAAATCTGAAATCGCAATTTTAACAATACATTTCTGCGTTGAGACCAACAACTATTTTAAACACGTTTGTTTAATATCAATCTATTTATTTGTTCTTCTTTAATTCAAAATATAATATCAATGATTTTAAACTTTAAACAAGAGGGAATCCTCACTACCCGCGGCACTTGAAATTCTATGGGGCAGGATTAGAGTAAATTAATGTATGAGATATGTTTCCTTTTTATTGGCTATATTTTTGTGCGCCAGCAATACCAAGCGTGGGGCGCATGTATACCCGATTCGATTTTATTACTCATCAGGATCTATAACTAACCTATCCTCATACTGAAATTCTTATGGGCAAAATTAGAATAAATTGATATATGAGACCTTGGGCGTGTTATTGCTCAATATCTGGAAAAACGTTTTTGTAATTAATTAGTTTATGGAAGGACCAGAGACAATTGATAGATATGATTCAGTATTTTGCTTGATATCCCAAATACAATAATAATCCACAAAATTGAATTTTTGTGGCAATGAATTGAAGAAGTATAGAGTATCACTACTATATGTAAAAATAATCATGACATGGACCGTTTCCAACGTAATCTTAGATATTTATATCAGCGTTATAAGTTATTCTGAATACTCTGCTTTCCACAATCTTTTTTGTTTTGTTTATGGAAAAGCTAATAAGACTATCTGCCACCTTCCTTAATTTTGAACTAAGACCAGAGAGAAGGAAAACGACTGGTAGCACCCATCGCCAACTCTTGGACTACTCTTCTACCAACATATAGTGGAATTAACTGTAACATTGAAAATTGTTCTGGTCATTTTAATGGCGAAGTCACCTTAAGCCCACTTGTTATAAAAGTTGACTTAAGTGCTAAAGAGAGAAAAAAATTATAAAATGAGGAAATGGCGTAGCTGTTTAAGATGTTGTATCTGTTTTGGTAGTTTTCAGTGACAGCTGGACGTTTGAATTCACGTTCGAGTGAAATTTATCTTTTAATTAAAGAATAGCAATATCAAACATGTTGTATCTGTTATATATTGAGAAAAATAAAAAAAAACTAAAGAACTAAACATTGCTGTTTTTGTCATCTTGATCTTTTCCTGTATCAAAGTAAGAATGATTAAATGGACTAACATAGCATGATCAAGTTTTAATCACCATACAACTAATTTATGGTGATCAAGTTTTAATCACCATACAACTGATTTATTTTTTTATTTTATTCTAAGTAAATTAGTTGTATGGTGATTAAAACTTAGTATCACCATAAATTAAGTTTATTAAATAATCTGA
>NW_013666042.1:173688-174809 GCF_000517525.1 Limulus polyphemus
AGCATGATCAAATTTTAATCACCATACAACTAATTTATGGTGATCAAGTTTTAATCACCATACAACTAATTTATGGTGATCTAGTTAATCACCATAAATTAGTTTATTAAATATCTGATATATATATGTAATAAAAAATCTAACCATTTTGTATGCAAACATTTCAAAACAAATTAAAAAATTAATACAGTTTGCCTAACAGGCCTCATAAATAGATAAAGTTCCTCGTTGGATCAACGGTAAGTTTAGGGACTAGCAACGGTAAATTCTGGGGTTTGGTTCCCGAGGAGGATAAAGCATAGATAGCCCATTGGGTAGCTTTGTGCTAAAAATCAAAACAAATGGACAAAAATTAGCCTCCATGAAGAAAGTATAAGACGCGTTAGTGAGTCAATTTAATTGAGTAACGATACTATTACTGTATACACAAAGGCTGACTTTTTGACAAATGTCGAATATTTACTCTCTTCCAAATGATGGATTGCTACTATTTGTATGTTTCTGAACATATCTAGACACTCTTACATCACTTAAAAGGCAGCAACTTTGTACCCATTTAGAGCTTTGAGAAATGAACTGTCAGCAAGTTGTACAATTATTGTTCTTCTTTTATTATTTCTTCTTGTTATAGAAGCAAAACACAATGTAAGCAAAAGTTACTCAGATACATATTGATTTGAACTAGAGAATGCAGCCAGTTTGACATCTGTAATATCAGTTCATTATTTTAATTGTTATTGTATCCTACAGTCCCTAGGAGATTAAAAGATATCTAAATTAATACAAGGAATCACTTTAACGTTTAGGAGTGGATGGAAAAGCTAAAGTCAAAATGTGGTGTGGGTGGCAAAGATTAAGTATCCATGATGCAGTGTCGTCTGAAAGTGTCTGCTCGAATCTTAATTTATCTTGAAATTTAGCTGCATGTACTGATAAATGGGCCACTTTCTTGCTTCTTTCATGTCTGTGTAATCATTGTATTTTATCATAGTGCTTCTGCCTGAAATATTGTTGTCACGAGTACAAATTTTGATAGTGTCTAGCAGTCTACCACAGTAGTTTGTTTTCAAATTCGATGACGAAGAACCCATTTTGAGACTAATAATGGTTGGAGACGGCTT
>NW_013666042.1:174819-196369 GCF_000517525.1 Limulus polyphemus
AAACTTTCAGTTCTTTCTTTGTTTTTAACGTTTAATGTAGCCGCGAAACGCCATGTCACTGAGTTAACATCATAAAAGCACGAGAATAGTGCTAGCCAGAATTGTCAAAGACGCAACTCTTGTTATTTCCTCCTATATCTAGCTCTTTTTAATTGGGCAAGCGGAACTCGTTTTAAAATGTTAGCAAAACATAACAACCACACAATTTCGTTATATCTTTATGTGTTCATGCGATATAATTTATTTACTTTTCCTCGAAGACAAAATTAAAATATCAAAGTCAGTAACACAACACGAAGCTGTTTCTCTGTTGTTCCTTATATCTAGTAACAAAAGAGTAATGAATAGATTATTATACACAAGTTTTCATTTTATGTTAGAAGTTTTGGTGAATAGCTATTTCATTGGAAGATGATCGCAGGTCAGTACTAGGACAACAAAACTGTATAAGGCCTCAAACTCATTTTAAAAATATTCGTGATTTTTTCATAATAATGAAGTTTATTGCAAGAAACATTTATGATTTTGCCTCAGAGTATATTCTAATGTCTGTTATCATTACGATAATATAATTACTTTCAGGATATATTAATCTACATGCATCATTTAACACTAGATGCTACTATATATGAAATCTAAATTAAATCCGTTAAAGTATTTTCATATAACAACCCAGTGGCACAGCGGTATGTCTTCGGATTAGAACTTTAGAAACCGGGTTTTCATACCCGTGGTGGGCAGAGCACAAATAACCTATTGTGTTGCTTAATTACAAACAAACAACCATAGTACTAACAATTAAGTATTGAATAAGTTAAATATAATAACTTGATACTATTGGGGGAAGCACACTATAGCTTTCCGAAACTCTCAAAACCAAATATTGATACCTAGTCTATTTTTGAATTTCGCGCAAAGATACCCGAGGGCTATCTGCGCTAGCCGTTCCTAATTTAGAAGTGATAGGGAAGGCAATTAGTTAACACCATCCACCGCCAGCTCTTGAACTACTCTTTTACCAACGAATAGTGGAATGGACCGTCACTTATAACGCCCCCACGGCTGAAATGGCAAGTATGTTCAGTGATGGGATTTGAACCGACGACCCTAAGATTGCGAGCCAAGCGCCATAACCGCCAGGTCGTGAGGGGTCAGTCATATGGAGGCCGACTGCCTTAAAGGATGTAGACCAGAGTTCCGTTACCGATGTTACTAGTGGTTCACTGGCTGTATACTGTCCTACTGACTGATTTCCATCTTTTGCTTTTCCTAGTTACACCATTTGTTTTCCAGCGGTCCCATACTCACTGAATGTGAAAGAAAACATTCCATGATTGCCGTTTAGCCTTACAGGTGCAGAGAACGTCAATATCCTTCCAGTTAAGGTTGTGCCGGAATTGATAACGACACTTCCAGTGTAACCCTGTCAGCTTTCTCGTTTAGTTTCATACCTGTATCTAGGGGATGGACTTACCATGCAGTTGCTTTGCTTTCTGCCATCCATTTGATGATAATTCACTGGGAATTTTTGAAAGTACTGCTTGCGAGTCAGTTAAGAAATTATTTCGTGCCACTGTCTTAGTCTGTTCATTTGTAGTTCTTTGTTTTTCGTAATTCAGAGGAGAGCTTGCTTTACGGAAACCAACTCTTTAGAGCAAACACGAACTTAAATATGTCATCTAATTTACACATTTTAACATATTCAAGTCTTAGTTCTATGCTTGACTAGCGGGAGGTATGCAGACCAAGGATTAGGCCACCCCATGCATTATCTTATTCGTTGACAAGGAGAGCCAAATCTGCTAATTAAATGCTGCATTAACTCTTCCTGTAAGAAAATAAGATATTTAAACTTTGGCCTTTACTTAAACTGTGTTTGTCACTTAGAGAAAACTAAAGTTAATAGCTCACTTATGCGCCTCATTGCACTGAAAGGGGGACCAATGAAAAAAAACATTATTTAAAAAAAACAACTTTCTAATTAAAGGGGTGGAAAATACTTAGTGCATCCCCGTAGTACAATCTACGCCACAATCTCTCCATTTTCTGTATATGATTACTTTGCAGTGACTAGATTTTTATGTCACATAGAAGCTGTAGAGGACATGTCCATTCATGAGTGACTTTTTCTCTGCTTTGAATGGAATGTGCAGGGTTATTTTGGAGCTGGAATGTCCCAGTTGTATGATGCAGTGGCTCGATGATGGAGTTCTTAGTCCTTATACTGCAAGGCCCAAGTGAAGAATTTTGTGTTTAAGCAGTTTTAGTGCTCTGTGACGTTACTGAGGCTTCTGAGACATAATATGGCCTTGATAGCGTTGGCAGAAGTACATTTTGTGAACAGTCTTAAACAGGTATTTTGTATCTTTTCAATTATATTTACCTGCATAGCATTCATAATAATGGCCATCTTTGTCTACCCTTAATCCATTCGTATGGGGTCGGAATGGCTCGTGAATCTTTTCTATTGAAATATATTGTTCATCACTCTTAGGTCTACTTGACTACTGTCCTCTTTAATACAATCCTTTCATCTCTTTCTCAGTTTTAGTCTCCACTGTCTACCTTTCACTTTCCTCTCTGATGTCCAGTTCACCAAATTGTCCTCATCCATCCTTTGCAGATGTCCATATCACCATAATCTAAATTACTGCTCCTTCTCTCTGCTAATACAAACCTTTGCCTCCTGTCTAGTTTATGCACTTGACTTGTAATATCTCAAAGCCACACTTCTAATGAATCTCAGCCACTTCCAACCTCATCAGCTGACACTCCTTTGCTACCAAAATCTCTGAGCTAAATAGCAGGACTGGCCTGACCATAAATTTATATAAATGGTTCTTAAGCTCCGTTGGCAATCATATATCAAATACCATTCTGCAGTCCTCTGTCACACCCCCTTTGCATTTTGTAATTTGGCTTGTATCTCTTAGTTCAGCTCATCATTATCCTCTACCTAGTCTCCCAAGTACTTGAAACTTTTCGTTTGCTTGAGGTAATCCCCTTCAATCCCTATAATAATTTCAGTTGGATTCACTGCTGACGACTACCATCATTACTGTGTTTTAATCTGCTCATCTTCTTAGTGCTTTGTTTCAGCTCCTCCTCTGAATTAGCTCCTAATAATACATATATATATATTAATCAGTTTCTTGTCTTTTCCATATTTAACTGCTTACAGATGTAATCCAGGATAGTGATGAATAGCAGAGGGCCAAGTGCTGGGTCTTGGTATAGACCAGCCTTCACTTCAAATGCTTCTGAGAGTCCAAAACACGTTCTTACTCTTATGCTTGGTACTATATACATGACCATGATCACATCTACTGTCCCATACTAGAAGCTTATTTATCTGTGATATAAAGTGACCACTCCTATAGGCTATCTGGCTTCTCAAATCATGTGTTAGCCATCAGTTGCTGATACACATATCTAACTTATCTATTCCTTCCTTGTTGCTTACAACTGAGCCTTCCTGACTATTTGTCACATCCTTTTTGTTCTTGTTCAACATGTGCATTCATGTCCAGCAGGTTTAATAAAAACTCCTAATCTCTTGCTTTGCCTTTTAGCTTTTGGAGTTCCTCTATAAAATCATCTTTCTCCTCATCCATGCACCCTCTTTCTGGCTCATACCTAATATCACAAACATCAGATACTCTTTCACTTGAATTATTGCTGCCACCATTCTGCTATTGATTCTGATAATCCCCATCACTGCTTTACAAACTGCAACAAGGCTTACCTGTTAATCACCCATATCTAGGTCAAATAACTACTGCCAGTAAGGTTTGCCTGTTAGTCACACACATATATAGTTCAAATGACTACTGTCATCAAGATCTTATCCCTTTCACAACGGGTACCCCTTCAAACACTTTTCTGCCCAAGCCACTGTGTTACATTCAAAGTTGAATTATACATTTTTATTATCAATGTATGTGAATTAAATTGGCATTATAATGTATGTTGTGATTCAAAGTTTTATGTTATCTAAGTTTTAAATCCTTTATTTCAAAAGAAACCTAAAAATTACTTAGAACTTGAGATGTATTGTCACGTGACCAACAAGCGATGAAAATGTTCTACTTTGGCACTTTGTATCTTCAAGAATACAATGACAGTTGTGTAGAGGTATATCTGGACTCTAAGATGCTTACATAACCTTTTTACTTCTACATTTCAAAGTTCTCTGAATGAACAGAGTTAAAAGAAGTAATACATTTTTTCAACCCCTGAAATATGCCGCGCCTACCTTGAACAGATTTATTTGAGCTTTGTAGCCTACTTGTAGACGTTATATACACAAGTGTATAGTCATTAAAAAGAGCTGAGTTTACTCTATAACCTAACAACGAGTATTTTGAAATTGGCACGCACTTGTCGTCACGGAGTATATGTAACTGACTGTAGTATTGTTGGCTGCTTCATCGACTATAGCACTTACAGTTGTTTCTTACCTAAATATGTTATAATTAGGGATACAGTTTAAATTGTATTTAAGTCTTACTATTATATTTTAGTTATATTTTAAAATACATAATTGAAAAGTCTGAACATTTTTTTCTAAATATACATCATACTTTATGTTAGTTCTCAAGGCTTACAATATTACACAGTGCATGAGGATTTTGCTGAAGGGTTGTACATATCTTCCAGAGACTGTAATATGCCTCGTGGGCACCGTTGACTTGTGTCGAGATGAATAATATGTGCTAAAGGACAAGAAAGGAAAATAAAATATTAAAAATTAACTATATTTAAAAAGGAAAAGACCAGAAATTACAAATTTAACAAATGGATATTAAAAAATTAAAAGGTATGTATTTTTTTCTATTTCCTAATATTAATTATTTAATTGTATTGTACGTTCATGATAATAGCTGGAGCTAGTGACATGGTAGAGGAAATGAAAAATAAAATATAAACATTTACCTTAAAAAACTTTTGATACTCATTTAAAAGGTTCTATGGATTATGCAAATGAAATATGAAAACTTTAAGATGAAGAATAGGATTTTTATACTTAAAATGGAAATCACCTTGCACTACACTTGCTAAGAGTTTGAGTGCAAGAAACTACAATAGATAAATAATATATTTTTAGTAAAAACACTTAATTAAACTAATGTCATTTTGATGTAGAATATACTTATGATCTTTAACAAAATCTTACCAGTTTTTGAGAAGATACGCTAAGAAATCTCAGACTTACTTGCATATTTTTGCACGTGTAATTATTGACACATTTTTCGCAAATTAAATGAGCCCAAAGCGAAAGGGTTATAAAGACATCAATCTATATTTCAGGAATGTTACCTGTTGGACAGTTATGTTGATACTCTCACAATAATTTCAACAGATTGGTTTCTATAAGCTTTTTATAGGAAGAAAATCTTACACGATTTGGACTTGGAGCTCCATTTGAGATGTATTTATGGCTATATGTACCTTATCCAAGTTTAAAATGGCTTCTTTATCTAGATGTAGTTGTAGCTCAGATAGAGAATGCTGTAGCTTAATTCTTACTTCTATGTCACCATGGTTCATATTGGTTTAGATAGCTGAACAAGAATATCTTGTTTTGGTCTTCATCTGTATGTAGTGGGGTACCATCATAGTTGTAAATGAAGACATTGCCATGATTTTGTTCCTATGCCAGGTATTGGCTTGTAAAGATGTCAAAAACAAATGCTTGTGAAAATGGCTCTATTCAGAGTTTATTTAATTTCATGTAACGGACTTTGGAAGCTGATCACCAATTGAGAGCACAGGCTTATTCCATACAATCCATGTTTCCTCTTAAAGGCTTGGTCATGCCTTATCTGCATGTACTCAGCCTGGGCTTGGTTGCATTCTTTCCAAGCTTTACCAATATGATTATTCCACCAGTATGAAATATTCGTTTTCCAGAAGTTCTTGCCTTGAGTTTAATTGATAGTGGAAAGATGCAAGAAGGTGCATGAGCACTGTAAAAAAGTCGGTGTCCCTGTATGGGTTTATAGATTGTCTTATACCACTATGTGTTCAGTCTTCAAGTGAACCTCACACATGAGATAATCACTGCTGACATTATGTCTTCTGTGCCAGGTAGATATGACCCTCTAGGTGAGGTTAGTAAAAGGAATATTTGTTGCTGTGGCACTCTGTGATTCCCATGGGTTCTCCCAAGTTTAGTAGTCTGGTCACTATACTATGAAGGGAGGAATGTAACACCTTGCTGTTAATGTTTCCCCCTGCATCTCAAGTGGGGTGTCATTGAGTATCCCACTACTAGATATACAGGTGTGTTTTAATATAGTTTAAGCAGTAACCTACAATCTTCAGTATGACTTAGATATGTGTGGGTAACCTTGGTAAGCTGTCTGATTGGTTTGTATCTTGTAAGGGTAACTGTTCCACTTAAAGCTGCCATAACTTACATAGCAGATGTCACTGTAATGTCAAAGTGTAATTGCCATTCCAACTTATGTGTCTGTATGTGTTACAATGTTAAACCAGTGAGAGTTAACTCCTCAAGGTCTTAGAGTTTAGTATTTTGATAAAGTATGAATTGATAGAATTCAGAGAGCTTTCTAAGTTAGTGTTTGCTTTCACTGATCCTCCTAATATTACAACAGGCTATCATAATGTGATTGGCACAGGTTGGTGCATGTAATATACATTAATTGTTTACCAGCTTGGTGTTTAGGCTTCAGTTTTCCTGTTCTTCTCTTTCTGCTGTTCAGTGGAGAGCACAAGTTCTGTTGCTTCCACAAGCACCCTAGAAAGCACAATCTCTGAATATACCATTATGTGTAGATATACATTAACCACTAACTGTTAAAAACTCCTGTTCCTAGCCATTCCTGTCCTAACAAAGCAGGCGAGTGAGAGCACACCAGTAACCTATAAGAATAGTGCTATTATTCTTTCGGTGGTCACAAAGTAGCCAATAGGGTAAGATACCCACATACTTTCGACAATCTGAATCTTCCCTGGTGCAAGGCCTTATGATATCCAACCTTGATTATAATCGGTAATTAGGCATCTCGATGTTGTTACCACCCCACTGTATCTGTATTGGGTAAAATGTCCTCTCTACTTGATGAGCTGTAAACTTACCCAATATGGTGTCATTATCTGGTACAGCTTACATACTTAAGTTATGTCATACATTGAAACTATATTCCAGAGATTCATCTGCCTTAATGTTACCCACAGATGAACTCCAGATGGTTTAACACTTGGACTGATCTTACCAATATATTGGTCCCTGTCTCAGAGTTTATGCCTTGTACCTGTATTAAAACTTAGTTCAATCTATCTCTAACACTAGACCTGCAATTAATTAAGCAGTAGTTCTGTATTTGAGCTTATAATTCAATACAGTAACTTTAATAGTAATTAAACCTAAACATTAGACCGATAACAAATCTCTAGTCAGGGACAGATTAAGGTGGGGCTATTGCCCTTGGTCCGGACATTATAAACAAAGAACATTTTAATATTTTTTAAGAAAATGCTTAATATAAATCATTTGACTGAGTCTACTGATTTTTGGAGAAAGAGAATGAGAGAGAGAAAAAAGAGTGAGTGAGAATTTGTGTGTGATGTGGGTAGGCTTATTGTGCAATGCAGAGTGTATATTTTTGATTGGCTTGCCTCTGAATACTGTGAGTAAGTGTAGCCCCACTCGACCTAGCATACTTGCATACAATTTGCAATGCAAATGTGCTAGGTCTAAGAGAGGCTAGACCTAGTCACACTTATCAAATGATAGGCTTTGGCCAACCAAAATATTTTCACTCCACATTTTCATGACACTAACAGCCAGGCTCCTCCATCGAGGCTTGTTCCTGACAAGCTGTTTCTTATTGTATGATCAAGCAGTAGGCTTAGAATATGACTATACCTAAGTTGCATTGCTAGATTATATATATCTATATCTTTCGATTCTTTATTCTCAAAGGCTTCAGATTTTGCTCAAGAAAAGAGTTTAATTATTGCTAAAAGGTAAGTAACAGTATTTTAAGTTTTTAGGACATATTATACCAGTTATTTGTGATTCATGAATACAATATGCAAATTGTTGTCTCATAAAAATCCATAATTACTTGTAAGCCTATGCTGGTCCATTTGTCTACAGTAAATAATTCTTTAGCAACTTGACAAGCATCATTAATTGGAGGGTACAGAAAATGATATGCAATAATTTGTTATGAAACTATTAGGGAACTCGTTCTGACATATCTCTCTCTCACATACACACACTTATACACATACAGATACTCAAACACATGCATGCAAGTACACTTGTACATGCACACACGTATTATTGATTAAATAGTCATCTTATCTATTATACAGATGAACAAACACAAGAACGGTTGTGAAAAGCTAAAGTCAGAGAAAAGGGAAGAAAACATTAGAGAAATTAATAGCTAAAACTAGGAAGCTAACGGATTTATGAGCTTCGTTCTCTGAGACCAAACCTCTAGCTAGCCAGGACATTGGAAATAATAATGTAGGCAGTAAAACTCTGGATGCTAATGACTGTCAACTTCATCATATCAAATCGAGCTCTTGCCCTCAATCAGAAGGTGACGAAAATATGACTGCCAACCAAGAATGTGAAAACAATCATGTAAAGACTACAACTCTCGATGCTGATGACCATCAACTTCATCAACTTGAATCAAGCCCCGAACCAACAGGAAGAATTCAATTATGGTAATAATGATGAAGATACTAACCCATCCTATACATTCGAAATTGGGACACGGACACAAGTTTCTGGCGAAATGAGGGATTTTGTTTGTATGTCAGAGATTAACTCTTGCCAGTATAAAATCGATTATGGGTGAATGTATAAAAACCCATGCTCAAAGACACTTTTTTATCACGAGCAATTGAATGGAGAAACGTTTTAAAGAAAATGGCTTTGCTACTCACCAGGAAGGGGAACGTCTTCTATGTTATATGCAAATTTTTTTCAAAAGCAATGGAAACTTCGTTTCTAGCAATAATTAGTTTCTTTGACTGGAAACATGTTGCAATGGACTTTAGTCAGCACGAAACAAGGTCGCTGCATGAATATTGCGTTACCAAATCTGTTATTTGTAAAACCAAAAGCAGACAAATTGATAATAATTGAACAGAGCAGATGGAGTCAGAGAATAACACTAGCACCAAGTTCAGGAGCATATTTTCTCAGTCATCCAGAGAGCTAGCTTTGAGAGGAAGTGATAAAGTAGTTGGTTCAGTGCATAATGACAATTAATTAGGAATACTGGAGCTGTTGGTTTAGTATAATACATTTCTTGCTGAACACATTCAAAAATGCGCAAATAAGGGAAAGGGTCGTGTTTCATTCTTATCCCCAACTGTTCGTGACGAATTCATAGAAATCCTACACAAAGAAATTCTCACTATCATTATACAGGAAATGAAAACATCTAAGTATTACTCAGTATCTGTTGATTCTACTTCAGACACATTACCCACGGATCAACTAATAATAATCTTTAGATACGTTCTAGATGATGGCTCTGTAGAGAGATTTGCCGCATTCTAGAGTTCCCATTAACTTCCTTGAAAATAATGATATAAGAATTCAAGTTTGCCATAGGTAGTCTTATGACAATGCATCCAATATGATTGGCAACTATGTTGGAATGCAAGCCTTGATTGAAGATAAGAAACATCAGCAGACTATGTTCCCTGCTCTGCTCATTCACTCAGTTTGGTTGGACAATGTGCTATGGACTGCTGTACTGAACCTTGTTCATTCTTTGCCTTTGTGCAGAAGCTTTATGTATTTTCTCAGCTTCAATGCACCCATGGAAGCGCTTACAAGATGTGCTTAAAAACTAAAGTTCCCGACACAAGATGGAGTACCCACTCAGATGCAATGCAAAGGTTAAAAATGAGGTACAAAGCCATAGCGCAAGTCCTTGCTTATATTACAGACGATGACTCTGAAAAGCCTCAAGTGTGCCTAGAGTCAAGAAGCCTTATTCTACAATTGGAACAACTAGAAACAGGTATAAAGACGGAATTACGGAGCGTTATCCTGAAGAGGTGTCACAAGACATTTATGCACGCATTGCAAGATTCATTTCCCGAATCTGAGGAAAAGGGTAAACAACTGTAAACAATAAATAAGATTGAAAGATCAAGGAAAAGGAAGAAAAATATGCGATGGAACGAAGGGATCTGATGTTTTAACCTCTACTCAATATGAATTCCAGACTTTCTTAACAATAATTGACAAACTGTAATTTGCACTAGAGAACAGAATAGTGACATATGAAAATGTCAGTTTCAAGTTTTAGTTTCTACGAATCTTAAGAGTCCCTACCTACAGAGAGTCTCCATGATGCCACCAAAAAGTTGATTAGTACGTATCCTACAGACTTGGAGAGTTGCACAGAGGAAAAATTATTCAATTTTCCGCTCTCAACAAGGTAGGAATAATTGAAAAACAGTCAGAATCCATGAAACAAAGTATGCTGAAAATAATATGGACCAATCTCTGAAATCAACTTTTCCAAGCGTCCTGATAATATTAAGGACGTACCTGTGTCTTTTGTCAAATAATTGCTCGGGAGAAAGATCATTATCAACGCTAAAAAGAATAAGATGAAATAAAACACGATCTATCACACAAGATAAAATAATGAATTGCTGAAGCTGAGCAAGCTCTCTATAATTATGACTTTATATAAAATCAGTAAAAATATAGTTATATAAAAGTACTTGGACAGTGTTCTAAAAATGCTATTTTAACATAGTGTTTAAATATCAATTGGAGACAGTTTAAGCGCTTTTGATACATAAGTGTTTGATTGTTTCAGAATGTTCGCGCTTTCCCTAATTTTGAACTTGATGAAAGGCAATTAGTCAACTTTTAGGCTATTCTTTTCTGGTCAAATAGTTCGATTTTACTGCCACTTTCATAGTGCACCTACAGCATGTTTTTGAATCAACGAAATGCCAACCATGAGCACTTGGATTAACAGTCGGAGCAAACTAAATACCACGTCACGCCCGGCTCCATTGTTATATAATGAACGTTATAAATAAAACCTAAGCTATTATTCGACTAGCCGAATGACTTTATCTTTTAGTTTAACTTTAAATATTACTGGATTTAAAAGTTATGCAAGAATGGTTAATAGGTATTCTCAGAATTGTGTTTGTTTATTCATTTTCATAAGTTTTTGTTTTGTATTTAGAAAACTTATACTGAAATGGGCTTATGAGTTTTATAACTTATAGCTTTTTGATATATACCACTTACAATTATTAGTTGTATAATGTTTATTTTTCTTATTAAGCTATTTATGATTTATCTCATTACCAGATCTGACTACAACCTGGGTATTAGTTACTATATTTCATGACCCTTTTTCTTTTTCAAAATCAGTAGTCCTCTCACGTGGCTCAGCGGTAATTCTGCGGACTTATAACTCTACAAATCGGGTTTCGATACCCGACGTGGGCGCAGAACAGCCAGCCTATTGTATAGCTTTGTGCTTAACTACGAAAAAAACAAACAAATGAAAACAAAATCAATATTATTAAACCTCCCAATAAGAGGAAATCACCTCACGAGCTTTATGCAAAATTTTAAATTTTTTGTTTACAGGAGAACTTACAAATTATTGATAACGATAACAAATATATCATCCGGATCAGTAAGTTAAAACGAACAAAAAAGAGCGAACATATAAAGCTACTCCATAATAACATCTCGACAGGTTATTTGGATAATTATAGGGCAAATAGTGTAATACGGTCTAACAGAGTGGTGCCAATTTTAACAACAACAACAACAACAAAAAAACAGTGATCAATTTACAAACCAAACATCAGTAAAAGCCTGAATCTTTGGAATGCATGGTAGCCATTTTGAAAATTTTCCATTGGATCCATATCTTATATTGATAAGTAGGTCAAATTTTAAGTAAGTGCAAAATTTGATACTTTTTTTCATAAAACTCATAATAATTCCTAATAAGAATTGACAAGTAAATAAATTTACAGGGATAGGTCGATGGACAAAAATAGATAAAAAGATCGTTTAAGAAATGTAAAGAAAGAAAAATGGAATGTATATATTTCTGCTGATATACTTTCTGAATGTTCTTGGGCGCGAATCAATAATAAAATCATCCTGTTTTATTACATTTTGTTTACAAAATAATTATCTTACAGAACTGTTAGTTAAATAATTATTCAAAAAAGGAAATAAATAGAACATGATAACTTGAAAAAATCTTATGTTAACAGTTGCTTGCAAACAACCATAAAGATCTATAAAAAATGTATTATTGCAAGAAAGATGTTATGAAAAAATCTGCCTAATTCTGTAAAACGACGTCTATAAAACGTTAAATAATCTGACAAAAAATTACCTAATCAACTGGTTAATTCTGTGTTTAAAATTTTTTCCTTTTAATTTTTGATATACAGTATTCATATATGTTTATGCATAGTTTAATCCATCCTTTTCCCAACAACCGTCTGTGGACGATGAGTTTTTGAAATTTACCAAGGATCCAGCTTGATGTGAAATGGTGCACACTTTTTCTTGCTTTCCTTTCTTTAAAAATGTGCTATTTGTAATAACTTGTATTTACCTAACAAACCAAATTTTCACATCTTTATTTATAGTTAATTCATTTCACTTTTCTAAAGTATGTTGTTTTAGTGTTTTTGTTTCATCTCAGTTGTGCAATGAAACTAAGATGCAACGATCAGTATATAAAATAATACATAAATTGCTTGATCATTAGTATTTTCTCCCGATAGCTGTAACATTACCTTATCGCGAAAACTTTTCCAAGAAACATTCAACAAACTATCACTATTAAGAGTTAGTGAGCTTCAGCCACTGGATATGTAGAGGCTCATTAGTGAAAAGTCACTGTCTAAAAGATATTAACGCACATTACTTACGTCAGACAACAAACGGGTTAGCTTTCTTTGCGTTCTTGTAATGTAGAAAGAGTAAGAAGGCTACTTCACACACTTGTACCATAGGGGATTTTGTGAATATGGTACAATCGTGATAAATTTCTTTGTATTCGTGCTATATCATGTGCAGTCGTCACCTTATTTTATTTTTCCCTATCTTTATCATCTGATATATTCTAATTTTCGTATTCTGGCAGAATAACCACCAACATGTGGACGTAAAGAACCATGCAATTTTAATAAAAGACGATACCCATTATTGAAATATGTTGTGATTAAAAGGGGTTTTGAAAAACTTCTGGAAACTCTCAGTATTTATGCTCTAATTTTATATTGTATAAAAGTACTAAAACTGTTGCATCTGTAAGAAGAGACTTACCAGTATATTTGCATGTACTAGTATAGACAGAAGATTTAGAAGCTTTATTCTAATATATTTAGATATTAAATTTTGAATATTATCTTAAAGTATTTATTTTGTTATTTTAAAAGCAAAGATAAAATATTATTTTCTCGAGCTTAAATTTACGATCGATAAAAAATGACAAAATAAAAATACATTTATAATATAAGAAACTTTAGTTAACAAAACCTACACAGTTCATTCCACTGGTAACAGAAGAAAACTTGCGTGTTATAGATCTGAGTGGAAAACTGAGTAGTCACTAAGGGAAGAATGTAGACAAGTGTAGGAAGTTTCAGAGTGCTTTTTTTCATAATTGCATTTAATATAAGCCAGTTATTAATATATAATTTTAATATATAAATCGAATCTAGGTTGCTATGGTTATAGACTTTCCTACACTCATTGGTTGATGCTTCATCGATGGTGTTACTAATAATCTATCTGTATTTTGTACTAAAGCTAACTGCCGCCATTCCTAATGTTGAGCTAGTGACCATAGGGAAGGCAACCAGTTAGCAGCACTCTAACACCCACCATCCACACTAAGGTATTGAGCATCAGTCTCATAACATTCCCAAAGATGAAAGTACAGGGAAATCCAGACCTGGACCAACCCGTGCACCTACTTAGAATGACACAACTACGTGGATTTTCTTTTGTTCTAATGGATGATGATAACTAGTGTGCAGAATATAATGACCGAAGTAGTCACAAATCTCACATTCCATAACTACTAGTATGGAGCATATCTTTAGTTAAATATATTCAGGTAATTGTTTCTAAATTTTCGTGGCAATATGGCATGCTTTTTAACCAAATGTTAAAAGTTTTTATACATGTACTGATAATTGTGATTCTGGAAAAGTCTGCATATACCCAAGGCTAGAAACTCGTATCACTTTAGTCCTGTGTCTGACTTGGGAAGGTCGAGCCCATCTCAAGGAGTAGCGCAGATATGTGTACGTGAAAGTTATTTGATTATTTTACAGTTAGAAAAGGTGGTTTTCTGAAAATTCAATGATTGAAAGGGCATTGCAACCTTTACTTTCTGAGCTATTGAGCAATATTTAGTAGCGAAAGTTTTCTACAATCATTCGATTTGTCTAGAGGGTTATAGCTAAACTTGTTAAATAGATAGCTAAGATTGTTATATAAAAAAACTCGTGAAATATATAATTGGATTCAACTTTTAATGATTATCAATGATTCTGATACATAAGTTGAAAATACTGTGCAATCCTCGCTCAGAATCTTGTGTAAGTCAGCACGGCTTTATGTTATGTTCCTATGGAATATTACATCTGATAGTCTTGTTGGTATATTTCAGTCTTCCTGAAGTGTTGTCCTCTAACACAGCACGAGAAATAGCATGGACTGCTTAAATCATGAAAAATGTCTATTATTTTGCTAGATCTTTCTCTGACTTATTTTAGGGTTTGTCTAATGTAGTGGATATTTCAAAATCCATAGACGGCAGTACTACCAGGGCAAACAAGATGATTTGGGCTGATTGCTATGTTATAATAGTAAAAGTCATTTTGTTGTCATCTTTTGGCACTTACTACATTGGACTATGTGTATATGCATGTATTTTGCATTTGACAACATGAAATATTTGTGGCAGAATAGGCCATTTCTGTTTATTTCTATGTAAGATTATTTTTGTGTTCCTGATATAGTTCGAGTTTGAGTAATTCTGACTCGTTGAGGTGGCGATTGATAGCTTTTAGGTAGAAAGCCTGACTAATGTTACATTGGTTGTTGTAAAAATTAAGCTATCTGCTGAATGGTAATGCTTATACTGTAGAATGCTTTGTTTAATATTATGTGATGATGGATTCGTAATTCCAACAGCACAGTCATTTTTTTCCATTAACAGAAAGACATGGAGTTACTATATAATCCATGCTACACCTGATGATAAACGTAATGGGTCTATTTCTTCACAAGAGTTGGATAAAAATATCTTTCAGTTTTGGTAATGAGATGTTCGTAGATTTTATTTTTAATGTGAAATCATAATACGATTACTTGTTCCTTTCAAATGAAATGAAACATAGTGTATCTACTATTTTTCAGTAGTTTTCAATAAATGTTTTATTTGTATGACCAAATAACATCCAAACTTTAGCAGATATTACTTAATGCTTGTTGAATTTTGCATAAAGCTACTGAAGGGCTATCAGCGTTAGCTGTTCCCAATATGGAAGTGATATACTAAAGAGAAGGCAGTTAGGCGACACCACCCACTGGGCTAATCAAATTGAAAGGTGAGATTGGACCATCACTATTATAATGTACCATGGTCCTAAAGTGCAGAATGCATTTTTTTTTGGGGGGGGATCACTGAACTTCGGTTTCACAGTTCAGCACGTTAATCACTGGGCCATGCTCTGCCCATTACCAAATGTTTTATCTCAAATTACTTCTGAACAAGGTAGTCTTCATTCAGAAATTTTTTATACGGTATTAAATATTATAAATTAGTATAACTTTCAATTTGTGCATTAACACCTACGAAAAATAGGAAATGCTATAAAATGGAATGACACATCAGCCAATCAAGACGAATAGAAATACATCGGTGGGGCAAAGAAACTTTCACACCTTGATGTACTTCTTCCGTATGATACACTATATAAATGGTACAAAAGAACAGACTCAACAGCAACACTAACAGTGGTGAATGACCATGTGAACTCCTCTGCTAAAGAGCAATTCAGTGGAATCTACATAGTTTTCAAACTGAATGCGGTGTAACGAAATATTACAAAGAAAAAAAAAAGAACTGTAAAAAGCTGTCTAGCTGATTTAAAAAGAAATGTGAAGAAAACCACAATAATCACAATAAAGGTAAATTAAAAAGTGAAATA
The DNA here is from genome assembly GCF_000517525.1 of Limulus polyphemus. NCBI lineage: Eukaryota > Metazoa > Arthropoda > Merostomata > Xiphosura > Limulidae > Limulus > Limulus polyphemus. The sequence goes on from NW_013666042.1 coordinate 191,062, forward strand.
TCAACAACACCTCTAAAATTAAGTGTATATAACAGGTATACATAATAGAATAAAGAGGAAACTAACTAAAAATATGACTCCATTTTCTTTTGCTCCTGTCCTCAGTATACAAAAAAGAAAATGTTTAATCAGATAAGACTTTGCATTACTGGTGGTTGGAGTTGTGCAAACAAAATGAGTAACATATTTTAGTGACTTTCTGTGTGTATAGGATTTCTAGTTCTGTGTACATACAGCCACCAGGTTGTGACTTTCAAACCTATGCTGATCCCTGATCTTTCTGTGACTAAACACACTGAATATTTTCAAACTTAGCTTATTATTGGAGCTATATATTTTGTGAATTACCTGAAAATCTACTCCACTTACGAAAGGACTGTGATAACCCAACCAACAGGCTTCAGTCTAACATGTCAGTAATGCATATTGTAAATATGCATCGCACATGAGAGGTGTAACTTCATATCTCATAGTACATATGTTATGAAGTGCCTGCCTTGTGGACTGATAACGGTCAACACATGTAATAGCAAGGATTGGACCTCGAAAGATAAAACTTGACTAATAATCACATCCAGGGAAGACACTTAAACAGCCACAACTTTCCTAAGTATTCCTCACATCCTATTTGTTCTTGTCCAGCATGTGCATCCATGTCCAGCAGGTTCAGTAAAAACTCTTGATCTCTTGCCATGCTGTTAGCTTATAGAATTCCACTATAAAATCCTCTTTCTTGTCACCCATTCACCCTTGATATGGTTCATAACCTAATATCACAAACAACAGACACTCTTTCACTTGAATTCTTGCTGCCATTAGTCTGCTACTGATTCTGATAATCACCGTTACTGCTTTTCTAATTTCTCACCGAATCACAATTACAACTCCATTACACCTGTTTTCTCCTCCAACATAATAAAGTTTGCAATCAAGACCAAGATCCCTAGTCGCCATTCCTTTCCATCTTATCTCTTGGATGCAAAGGACATCTAGATGTCTTTAGTTCATCATTTTCACCACCTCCATCTCCTTCCCCATCAAAGTAGACAAATTGAGTGTAGCAAATTTCATTAAGCTTCTTTTCTTTTTATTGTCAGGTGTAGGGGTTTACGTCCAACCATTCATTTTTTTTGCTATCCCTTCAAGACCCTTGAAGAGCAAGTAATAATTCATATTAATCATCAGTAGCGCACAATACAGGATGGAGCAAATAATTTTTTTTTAGTTCTGAGGTTACTCACAACTATTGGGACACCTCAGATGCCAATGCATCATTGGTAATCCTTGGGCAGATATATCTGGTGGTGCTCATCTCCACTTCATATAGCTGTCCCTAATTTAGCAGTGAAGGACAAGAAGGAAGACAGCTAATTAACACCAACCATTGCACTCTACTGTTCAAATTTGAAGAAATTGGGAAGCTTGATCAGAGTTCTTAAAAATAGAGAAAGTGGCATCAATATACCAATATACCTCTTTGAGTGATTTGAACAGGGCTATCCAGTGTTCTACCATAACATCAGCCAATGAATATATTGACATCTCAAACAATGGATAGATAAACCTTAGCTCATCTTTAATTTCAATTTATCCGTAAACTTTGTTCATCTCACTACATAAAATATGATGCCTATTTAAAGTTTTGGTTTGGTTATGTCTCCGAAGCAGTAGTGCTTGAGCAGCTATGTTTCCATTGAGGTAAATTCTTGCTGATGTGTGTCTTACTGCTCTCAAGGTAACATTTACACCTTTACTTACATTTAATTCACTGCAAGATTTCTAATGTATTATCATGTATCACGAAAAGAGCATCTCTTGAGTTAATGAACTTCACTTTGGAAGGGTTTGAGTTTCATAACCAGAACACTTCTATTATCATCACCACTATACTTGTTTCACGTATCATTTTCAGAATCTCCATACAGCTCCAACTGAAACATGACATTTTATCCTAACTGGTGCATGGAGCAGTTAAACATGCCCAGTCTTTGATCATTATACATTTTTCATAGAGTGTTTCTGTCCTGGGAGCTATGAGTACGTTTACCAAACTAATTCTGGGAATTGTATGGCTGCCTATACTTTCATATGTAGTTTGCTGTTGTAGTACTGTATGGTTGATTGGATGACAGAGACTGTGAGTGTAAACTGTCAACACACGACTCTACTCTGTTCCAGTTCATTCTTGTAGAATAAAGGCGGAGAAATCCCATAATATGTACATTTTATTTACTGATTGCACAAGTATTTGCAATACTATATATCTAGCCTCTCTTTTGCGAGAACACCTGACATTGCTGAGTTCAAGAGAAACAAAGTTTGCTATTAAACCTTACCTGCCAATCGATATCTTTCATTTTGACTACAGGTGTATTTGACTCAAAACTGCTTTTTATGTATATTAAGTATAATCAAATGAAACCAGAATTTGAAACCAATATTTGTAAAAAAATAAAAATATTTTACTCCATAATATTATTTGAATTCACAATCATCAAGACTGAAAACAAAACCAATAACAAAGGTCAGTGCTCCTCGCTATAATGGTCGCCTATACAGATGTTAGAATGATTACCATAGGAAGATGAAAAAAAAAATTACTTGTTGATTTTTGGTAAGAACGTATTCTTTTTAGTTTCATAATTTTACCAAACCTACATAAAATAGGGACTTTTTCTCCTTGCCATCATACTCATTGAAAACAAAATAATGTTATCTGAGTAGCAGGTGAGTTGTTAGATTGTTTCAGTAAGTAAGAATACCAAACAAAGATGCATTTAATAAGTTGGCAAACAATGATCTATAAGCATAATGAAACGATATATTTTTGAGGAACATGCTATCATTGGAATGTATTCTTCTGTCTATCTTCTTTAGATTATTATTATATTAGCATACTGTGCTTCCTTATTCAAATAAAGATGTATTTAGTTTGATTAATTGTTTATTTAGGATATTTTTGCAAAGCTACACAAGGGTTATATGTGCTAGCTATCCCTAACTTAGAAATGATAGACTAGAGGGAAGACAGATAGTAAACAGCGCCCATGCCAACTCTATGGATACTCTGATTTTACTTACACTCTTACAATGCACCCACGCCTAAAAGTGCGGATCTTGATCTTGCAGCAACAATTTCATTCACGGACTCTTAGGCTCAAAATCGTGCACACTAACTACTCAACTCGCAATCTGCGGGTCGCGGGTTCGAATCCCTGTCACACCAAACATGCTCGCCCTTTCAGCAGTGGGGGCGTTATAGTGTGACGGTCAATCCCACTATTCGTTGGTAAAAGAGTAGCCCAAGAGTTGGCGATGGGTAATGATGACTAGCTGCCTTCCCTCTAGTCTTACACTGCTAAATTAGGGACGGCTAGCGCAGATAGCGCTCGTGTAGCTTTGCGCTAAATTCAAAAACAAACAAACAAACACTAACTACTAGTCTTTAGCATATTAAATCGATAAGCAGAAATTCATATGATCGAGGCTGTAGATGACTTCAAAAGTATGTTTCAGAGAATGTAATAATTTTACTAACCTATGGTTATTTAAGGATATTGGTATGTTGCCTGAATTTGCTAAAAAATCTGTAAGAGATGCTAAGTCAAATAACATTAAGAAATAACAACAAATTAGGCTTGTATCTCATTTTTTGAAAACAGCGAATTCCAATGAAAAGTATGTTTAATTGCGAAACCATTGCAAAATTGTTAGACATTAAAGAAAGTAAGCTGTTTAGAAGGACATTTATTTCAGACATTTCTACAGATGAAATTGATTTGTTGCCAACTTGAAGCGCAGTCATTGCATCGCACAAGATATGATAACGAAAGTTAAGTGATTTAAAATATTTCAATTTTCAAGGCAAGAATAATGCATCAAAAGAGGTAAACAAGAGGGAATCCTCAATAGCCGCGGCACTTGAAGTCCTATGGGGCAGGATTAGAGTAAATTAATCTATGAGACCTTGGGCGTGGTCAAATGCACCAATCGAAAGAGTTTGAACTCCTGAGTCCAAGACTGTAATTATATCTCAAAACGGTCAAGAGAAGCTATGAGCTAGGAGTGTGTACTTGAACAAAAACTCAAAACCATTCTATGAGCTGCTATGCCGTGGCTAAAAAGTATTAATTGAGGATCGATATCAAAGTTTACTTATTGATTATTATCATATGAGCTAAAAGGCCAAGGACATATAATTTTATGGTATTCTAAAACAGTTATTCTTGAAAAGCTCAAGATTTAAACTACAGGGATTTTCCTTCTGTAATGTACAGTGTTTACTAGCATTTATTGACAAGATATTTCAGGTTGTAGGTTTATGTGTATGTATATATTTATGGCAGCTATATATGTACACAGCTTGGTCACAAGTAAATAGACACCACCTTTTCAGAAAAAATGAAAATTTTCAGTCATATTCACATGATATATCTATAATTTAATTAATATCTAGTAGATCTTCCTTTCGCTTCGTGGAGTTCGTTGACCCTTTGGGGCATCGTGAGAATCATCTCGTCAATTTTTAATTGTGTCATTATCTCCCACCCTTGCTTCAAAACTTGGAGTAGATCGCTCTTCAAAGTTGGTTTTTTTGGTTGTTTCTTGACTTGCCGATCGAGTATGGCCCAGGGGTTTTCGATGGAGTTCATGTCAGGAGATTGGCTCGGCCAGGGCAACTTCTGGATACCATTTTCTTCCTGCCACTTTTGGGTGTTTCTAGCAGTTTGATACGGTGCTCCATCTTCCTGGAACAACGTTGTGTTCTTGTCCACGAAACCCGAGGAATAAAGTGGTAAGAGCCCTTCCTCCAATATTTCGACGTTTTTCGCAAAATTTATGTTGCCAACGCACTCCACTAAGCTCGATCTCCCACCAACCCAAACAGCTCCCCAAACCATCACGCTGAAACCACCATGCTTCACAGTTGGCTACAATCTGTTCTGCCAAAACTCTTGGTGAGGCATTCTCTAGACCCATATCCTTCCACTGTCCGAAAATTGAGCGAATCTTGATTCGTCTGAGAATAATACGGTCTTCCAAAAGTCCAGAGGCTTGGTCATCATATCACTTGCCCACTTCTTTCGTCTGACTATGTTGGCAGGTCTTAATAAGGGCTTCCGTCTAGCTTCTCTGCAACGATAACCCAATCTGTGGAGAATCCGTTGAACAGATTTCGGGCTCATTCCACCAGCTTTGGCCACTTCTGCAGTCGTTAATCTGGGATACATTTCGATGCCCCTCTTGACAGCCCTTTTTTGTCCTCTCCGATGGACCAAGACGTCCCGGACGCTGTTCAGTTGTTTCC
>NW_013666042.1:196558-201454 GCF_000517525.1 Limulus polyphemus
ACGATGATTCTGTTGACTATCGAAAGCGGGATTCCCAAGTTCTGTGAAATTTGCCGCTAACTTATTCCACCATCTGCTTGACCAACTATCCTTCCTCTAACAAAATCTGACAATTCGAGAGAACTTTGAGTTCTAGGCTTGTTGTAGCACAAGATAATTAGTGTGCGGACCATTTTCATTTATATAGTGCTCTGTGAACACAAATTAGTTAGCATAAATCAGTTAAATGACGAAAAGTTAGGTGTGTATTTACTTGTGACCACTCAGTGTATATATACGTGTGCTGACTGTTCTAAAGTTCGCTGAACCAAGCTTGATTGGTAGACTCAGGGTAGCCTAGGGGTATCTTTATCTATATGGTGTAGCCTCATACCTGGATGAAGGGGGGGGGGAGTAAAACGTACCCAGAAGATCGCCCAAGTATGATGTAGGTCTAAGAGTAGTGTTTTAGGGTTGCTGAATCTGAATCTTGCACCGAATTTTCTGTTCCTGGCCCCCTTTCGACATTCCATTCACGAACTAGCAGACCAAACTTGGCACACGTGCTCAAGTGAAACAATTGGATATTCTTCAGGTAATTTTACAATTGCTTCAGTGTGTTTAGCATTTTAAAAGAGTTTAAGAAAGAAGCTATAACGATTTTCTGAATTTTAAGTGAACATCTACATGAAGAAATGGCATAAGTAAAGACACCTGTATTACAAAATAGGGCCAAGAGCTAGAAATTACAGATAACTGGTTAAGTGATATTGAGAATCATGATTTAGTGAATCATGAACTAAGAGTTATGAAAAATGAAGCTATTGCCTAGCAACGAAGTAGATGCACTATCACCAGTGATTGACAATGATTAATTATTGATGTCAACTCGTTAGTACTGTGGAACTACGATAAAGTTGATGTTAACATGCAAAAGTGATACTTTGATGATATATTCCTTTCACGACGCTGGTTATTAGCACAAGTGAGAAGGCAACCGGCCAACTCACCATAACAGTAACCAATCACTTGAGAGTTTTAGTTATGGTTTTGGACTAGCCTGGGAAGCTGCACAGATCGACCAATGAAGTGTTAGAACTACTTGTCGGTAGTTAGCAATACTACTTGGGAGGTCGACAGAATACAAAAAAAGTATAGGTTAAAAACTCATGTCTGGAGCCGAAAAATCAGTTGTATTGAGCTCCTTAGAGTTATCCTCAGGAATAATCAACGTTTTCCAGTTTCCAACCTTTATGAATATGAAGGTCTCAAACTTCTAGAAGTATACTGGCCCAGCTCTGTTGTAAGTAAAGATTTATTAACTCTTGATCAATTAATGTAGTTTAGTAGTAAAGGATATTCATGTTTATATTAGAGAATTGTACTATATATGTACTGGTCATTGGTGCTGATTAAAACTAACAGTAAAAGTTATAACGATTAGTGAACTTTGTTGTATGCTATGTAGAAAAATCTAATAAATGTTGTAATATTTTGGTCAATGTTAGTCTTGGAATCTGTTTCTTGATTATAACTGTAAGTTACCTCGAGTTAGCGACATGTGAGCTCCACTCGCCACTGCAAATCCTTAACTAAATAAATTTGGTGTACTCGCCAGTATAATTGAAACTCCAACAATTTGCCCTAAGGGCACTGCCCGTTACACAAGTACCATGGGCAGTTGTCCTGACAGTTTTTTTTTTGGGGGGGAGGGATACGGATCTCCCTAAGATAGCTATTGAAGTTATTGGGGATAATGAAGGAGCTTGAATGGTACATTGTAGCCTTTGTGAATCATGAGGAGGCCTTTGACTTTTTTACCTTGCTTGTAGATAAGAATCATGTCACATAAATCTTTGATTTTCTATCAAAGGTACATTATCTATAACTGTAGGAAATTGTACATAACTAACATCAAGCTTAACACAAAAATGACCAGTACAATTTCTTCAAAATATAGCGACATTGTAACCACAAACGGTAAGATATAGGACGAACAATTTAAAAAACAAACAAACAATGTTTTCTAAAAACGCTGTTGTCACATTTTGTTTATTTTAAGTTTGGCCTACTTACGGTTTTTGACCTATAGTCTAGAATATCGTATGGACAGTTGACAGGTGATAGTAAGGCGAAGAAATAAACAAACAGAACACAGATGTGGGCTCCTTGCAGTTTGCTTCACTAGAAATCTAAACAGATGTCGTGGTGAAAAACCAGTGCCTACAAATATTGGTTTTGAAGATACACACTTTCGGATACTTCTCAGAAAAATCTGAACGAACCCGAAAAGTTTCAGCATTGCTTGATGTTCCTTTTGTCTACGTTTTTCTTCACGTCCAAGTTTTTATGTTGTTATCTATTGAAAAAGGAATGCCTTAGACAGTGGTAACTATGAGGGCGTATAACAATAAAAATCAGGTTTCGATACCCGTGGTGGGCACAGCATGACTAGACTTGTGGTAGTTTTGTTCTTAACAACAAAGTAACAAAGTTGGAGGTGAAGTACATATGAATGCGCTTAATTAAACTCGTTTAATGAACAAGTGTCAGAACTTTCGACTCCTGGAAAGTATTTCTTTTACTAATAATTTAACATTGTTCTCTTGAAAAAGTCTTGATGTAGACGTAATGGAACTTGAGCATTAATACACTAGATAATGAAGAAATTAGCACTTCCTCTAGACATATTATACTTTTCTCCTCTCGTTCAAAATACAAAACTAAAATACACTGGCATGAAAATAATGAAGTTTTATTCTTATAATCGTTGTGCCACAATCAATGTGTGTATTTAGACATTTGAATTGTGTCAAAAGTCAACTCGAGCAAAAGGTCGATTGTAAATAATTTCTAGCGTTCTAAGTTCGCAGACATACCGCTTTGCCACTGGGAAGCTTTTCTAACTGTATAATACCAGTATCGTAAGAAAATCGCTTACCTAAACAACGAATAAATATATAAATAAGAAATTGAATAAAAGTTGTTTGAAAGGTTTAGGAAGGACAACAAAAGTATGTGTAGTAATCAATATCCTAAGAGGAAAGAAAGGATTTTATATTCAATAGTCTGCATGATAAGGTTCTTTACAAAATAAAGGTTTTTATTCAGTTTGTGTATCAAAAGTCTTTATAAAGTTTTTTTTTTTCGTGTTCATTCCTGTAATATGCAAGTTTTCAATGATTCCTTTATAAACCTTTGCAAAGAAGAAATCGGTTCAAACTTTTCATTCACGGTGGAAAAATTGTATGATAACATAAAAAGTAGCGGATGATTCCGAGCAAAGAAACAAATCTCTATCAAAAATATTTTCAGTATAAGATTATTGCTTGTTGGGAACAGCCACGAACGTAGACGAAGGAAATTCTGCCAAACAGCTGGATATAGTGGGATAAGATACCACGCAATTCCAAGAATATTGCAACAGACAAATATATTCCAGTTTTCATAAAGATTTTATTGGATTCTTTCTATTTTCTTTTTCTGATTTTACTTTCTTTTTTTACAACTTAAAAACTAGAAATTCTTTTTTTTTTATGAGCTACACACAACGAATACTGAATTCTTTATAGGATAAGACCAAGATCTCACGCGCTCCTCTCGGGTGTTGATCACACTCTCTTAAATTGAACCAACTGCATTACTATAATGAAACGTCTTTATTAATTTTAAAATATCAGTAACAGTGAGCGTATAACTAACAAAATGAATATGGTAAAGTCTATTTTACAGATGAGAGTGCGGTTGTTAATAATGTCGAGTTCGAAAACTAGCAATTCCTGTTATGTTTATGTCTTTTGTTACTTTAATTTTATGTGACTTTACTACTTTGCTAAGCTAAGAATGAACTAAGGTCTTTATAAAAACTTCCGAATCTCATAAATGTAATAAGGCATGACGGTGTTTAAAATCTAAATTATTTCACTTAAATAAGGCCACAAACTTGATACTAGATGGGATTAACATCTAATACTTTTCAAACCGATTAAATGCAGGCTTTTGCAAGCTGTATAGAGATTATTAGAATTTATCACTGGTTAATGACCTATTTATTGCTTATTGCATTAGTGAAACTTTAATGATTAGTTAATCATTAGAAACTTTAATCATAGTACACTTACTTAAATATTACGTCAGCAAATAACTAAAACTGTATGTCAATAATTGCAGATAATATCTGCTCATCAGCTTTATGAAGATTATTATAATAATAGAAAAACACGTTTAGTAACACAAATGTTTTGACCTGTAATATAAAGACATGAAACTCACACTGTAGTTCATATAGCACAAAAGTGCACTGCTTAGCTGATTCATGAAAGTGTTGTCGTAATACAAAACCAAAATATCAGGAAAGTATGAGTATTATATCCACCTACAAAGCTGAACATTTTCGAATAGTCGGAGTGAAGGAGTATAATTTTAGACGTATAAAAATTATTTTACACGAGAATTTTGCCGCTTTGTAATTATGTGACATATATAGGCATGTTTCGCTTTAAATAACCAATGAAATTAAAATTGAAATGTGTAACATTTGATACTAAGTGGTTAAAGCATCTGCCATGTAAGTAGAGCCATTAGTTTATATCCCACTAGATTTCGGTTTTCATTTCCATAGAAACAATTCAACTAAGTATGACCGTGGCCCTCCATAAAATGTCTATTGTTGAAGTGACCCTCCATAAAATGTCTATTGTTGTATGACCGTGGCCCTCCATAAAATGTCTATTGTTGAAGTGACCCTCCATAAAATGTCTATTATTGTATGACCGTGGCCTTCCATAAAATGTCTATTGTTGAAGTGACCCTCCATAAAATGTCTATTGTTGTATGACCGTGGCCCTCCATAAAATGTCTATTGTTGAAGTGACCCTCCATAAAATGTCTATTATTGTATGACCGTGGCCTTCCTGA
>NW_013666042.1:201570-223021 GCF_000517525.1 Limulus polyphemus
TAGCTCCATAAAATGTCTATTGTTGTATGACCGTGGCCCTCCATAAAATGTCTATTGTTGAAGTGACCTCCATAAAATGTCTATTATTGTATGACCGTGGCCTTCCATAAAATGTCTATTGTTGTATGACCGTGGCCCTCCGTAAAATGTCTATTGTTGAAGTGACCCTCCATAAAATGTCTATTATTGTATGACCGTGGCCCTCCATAAAATGTCTATTGTTGAAGTGACCCTCCATAAAATGTCTATTATTGTATGACCGTGGCACTCCATTAAATGTCTATTGTTGTATGACCGTGGCCCTCCATAAAATGTCTATTGTTGAAGTGACCCTCCATAAAATGTCTATTGTTGTATGACCGTGGCCCTCCATAAAATGTCTATTGTTGAAATTCTTAAATAGTAAGTTTAACCACGATTAGTCACATAAGTTCCTGATTCATAAGATTGTTCTTGTTTTGTCTTCAAAAACAAGTTCAACTTTAATGCTTTCAAAACTGATTTTTACTTTACTTTCCCCCCTCCAGATGGGTTAACATAGAGGTTTCTATTGCAATGTCCTTGTTTATTAGCACTGTTAGTTAAAAATGCTGTATGCATGGGTGAATGGAAATAACATTTGTATCGATAATTGTTTAAAACGATATTTGTCATGTATCTTATTTTCTAAAGGTAATTCATACAAAACTTAATAAGGTGGTTTATTCCAGAAGACTGTGAATAGTAAACGAGTGAATTTGTTTTCAAATAACATGTAAAAGCGATCATTTTATCACTTGTCAATAAACTTTTGGCCACTAGAGTGAAGGCTTCTAAAAGAAGGTTGGTAGCGTTTTCTAATAACACAGGTCTGCGATGGTTTTACTGTCTTGAAATTTTTAGATGTCCTACGGTGATTCCTGTACACTGAATCCGAAAATGATATCCATTTTTCTGCATCGCGTACAGATTTTTCACAAAACGTCATATGTACTTATACATAAAAAAAGAGAATCATTTTCATTGAAATTGGGTCACATGTTTCTTATGTTTAACATGTTGACAACCGCTGGCTATAGATTTCTCTAGACCAATCGTGACGTGAGAGTCTTATCGATCGTTCTATAATACAAACATGATAATAACAAAATGTTCATTGTGGTAAACGAAATAATAATTTAATCTAAGTAATGGTGTTGTTTTTCTTCCCGATTTGAAAAAAAAAATCCTTACGTGATAGAGAAAAGATAATATTATTTTGCGAAATCTGCGTAGCTGAATTATGGAAAATCCGTTATTAAAACCACAAAAACTTTTATGAAGTTTAAATTCGCAGGCCTGTGTAATTTTACACAGGTGTTTAACTGCTAATCGTTTGGTAACGTAACCCTCTCAGGATAAATACCCGATAGAAAGAGGATTAGGTTCTTATTTAGATTCTTAATTTTTTTTTCGTCTACAATGAAAAGTTACCTGAATAAATATAAGACACACCTCCAAGTGTTTGAATGTTTCTTATTTTATAAACAGTTTGATAGCGGCGAGTAAAATGCTGATAGACTTTATGTTCTAATTCTTTGAGGCTAATGCAACATTATATCGAAATTATATATTTCAGCAATCTAAAAAAAAACTAAATCTACAGAGTTGTTTCATTTATAATTCATTCCTAAGGTTATCAACATTTGTACGGTGTAATGCCTCGCACTACCAAAAGTTATTATTACATATATATATATTATACTTGATATAAAGAAAACCAATATATATATATTATTTCACATAGTAAATAAATATACATATAGCAAGTATATACATCTTCCGTTAATAGGATTAAGGTATATTTGTTTTTTGATGGTAAGAAAAGTATGCAGTGAATGGGGTTTGTTTTTAACATTGCTTCACCTAAGTAGCAGATCTTCCAAGGTAGAGTATACTTAGACAATAAAAGGCCAAAGAAATACAATATTAGAGTGTGAACGTGTTTTTGATTACTCTTGTGTTATCGTAAGCCTTGTTTCCACCGTCTATAAGATTACAGACAGATTTTGTTTTTATTCCACTTCCGATAGCAGTTTGAACCGATAAGAGAGATGAAAAACTGTAATATCTTTTATCAGATTATAAAGCTGAACCTATTTATACGAGTGTAAAATTTCGATAAGAACGATTATGTGTCACCGTCAACAAACTATATAATGCGCAGTTTGAAAGATTGTGGTTACCAACCAGATATATGTCTGATACATTTTTTCTATATGCCCTGTTCCTGAAGCATGAATCAGTACTTTTGTAGTGCAAGATCTAAAATTGTTTAATAATTAAGCACTTTATATTAGTCTTATGATAAAATTTCATCTTCTTAACTATAACTTGCCAACTGTTAACAAACGCTGTTCAATTCTGTGTGAAAAGTACTAGAAAACAATCCTGAGTGTGAAACATTCAAAAACGGAACCTTGAAGTTTATTCAAACAGCCAAAATTATATATATATTTAAGTGTGTTTTCGTGAGAGGATTTACTGCCAAACCACTGTGAGTTAAACAGAATCCATTAATCCCTGGTTGTCATGTCCAATGATTATGAAGCAAACTTTGTAAAGTACTGTATTGGTTTCTTTACTGGTTGCGATTTCAGCACGTGACTTAAAAGACTTAAATGTTATTAACATTTTTGTCAGTTCAGTTCTTGCATAACACTGCCGTTGTGAATGAACTGAGTTTTGTTGGTCAAATCAAAATATCTCATTCGTTCTAAATTACTCAGTATATCCTAAAAATATACTCAGACTAACCTAGTTTAGCAGACTATAATTATCCCAATTATCTAGTCAGTTGTGAAGCCATTAACCACCTTAAACCTTTAAGAAGTGTTATAGATTAATATATTATGTTAATAAAGTAAGAAGACAGTGATGACAAATTTCCGTGGATGGTAAGAAAAACATATCTCTATGCTTGTGTATACAAAAGCTTAGTGCCTTATAAAAAACGATTTTATGTCGTTACAGTTAATGTCACTACTTATGATCATGATTTATGTGACGGTTGGGCGTCTTGATATCGGTCCTACTGCATAGTTTTCATTGAAAAATACTCCATAGTAGGGTTTCCTGTCACAACGACACCATTAATTCATGCAGCTCTTCATAGCGTTTTCCAGCGTCCATTTCAACAGTTCAATCGCACATAAACCATTAGACGGTGAGTGTGATGTCTTGACCGATGTGTCTTCTTATGGAAGAGCATGAATACCCGTTTCGGTGAGTGTGATGTCTTGACCGATGTGTCTTCTTATGGAAGAGCATGAATACCCGTTTCATTCTTTACGTGTTTGAAGTATGCGACTTATGAACTTATATCGTTTTTACAGACGAAAATCCTTCTTGATTATGTTTTGTACTGTTGTCTGGGGCACGTGACAGTTGCTACTGACATTGTATTCATGGATTCTCATGTGTTAGAAGACGTCGAACTTTGCTTACCACAGCTGGGGTACTACTTGTTGTAGGTCTCTTTCTGGCTGGTCCCTTGTCTCAAATTGATCGATAGTTTTTGTTTTCCAACACGATTAACTACAAACGATATATCCGTCTTAGAAATACTAAATCTACGATCAGAACATATATTTGTGATCTGAGTGTATGGAAATTTTGCGTCTAAAAGTGCTGTTACGTACTTTTCATAAAAAGCAATCAGTTTTCGGTAGCATCTTACTACCTATGAAGCGCCCAAATATGTCATAACTTAGGTTTGATACATGCCAAAAAACCGCGACTTTACAATGGATGTTAAAATATAACGTACTTATCCCTCTGTATATGTATGGTTAATGAAAAAGCACATAATCAGAAATGCCTTTTCAGGTTGTTTGGCGTATTCTGCATTTTTCTTGCATTTGAAGAATTTATCTTATGATAGAAGTAAACGCGATACGACGTTTAGAAGCCTTCGTTGCCGTGCACGTTACTTTTTTCGTTATAAACAACAAAACTTGGATGTTTGAACGCTGTGGCAAATTGCTCTAAAAATGGTGCCAATCCGCTATATAATTTGAAAGTATTGGTTATGAGAAGTTAATAAGTTAGTTTCGAACACAGTGTAGTTTTAATAGTGATTGTGAACACTACGTATTTAACTTTTTGTGTGGCGATAAATTTGTCAGTTTTAAACAGTACATGACATAGTTTAGTTACAAGCTATAGTAGTCACTCAAAATCTATTACTTAAAATGAAGTTGAATGATAAAAACTTCACTGGATATGTCTGCTGACTTACAACGCTAGAATCCGGGTTTCGATACCCTTGGTGGGCAGAGCACAGATAGCCCATTGTGTAGCTTTGTGCTTAATTACAAACAAACAAACAAACAAAACTTCACTGGAAATCTATGAAAGCGATCACTGAAAAATACATTTTAATGGTGACTAAGAAGACTTATCAGTTTTGAACGTCATTGTGATACCCAAATAAATTATAGTGGTAAAGGCTCGAAAATTTTCGAAGCACGAAACTACATTTGCAAAGTTGAAATATGGATTGCTTAATAATTTTTAGCGTTTGTAAGCACCTTTTTACGAGTAATATTCTTCTTCAAACACAATAAATATTTGCAAGGATAATCGTAAATGTTAGTTATTATTGAAAGCATCACAAACATGTTTTTAAACATTTACATATATTTTTTTCTCATTCATATTATACATTGATAATAATTTTGAAGTTTTCGAACGTTTACGGATATTTTTTATGTTTTTTTAGACGTTGAAAATGCATATTCGTGTTGGTAGTTCCATGGATTTTTTCTTCTTAAAACTGACAGCTTGAAACAGACTGAGTCGATATCTTAATGATCCGTAAAACTCACTATAATTTAAAAGACGTGGCCGTCACCTTCGGTTTCCCGCTGTATTGGAGAAACAATGTGATGAACCCAATACTCCAGTTGTTTGTAGTGATGACTGGAAGCACCAACAGATCTGTAGTTTGTAAGAATTTAACATATTTCTGACTCACTTAAGAAAATGCACTTTTTCTCTTTGGGAAAATTGTGAAACAATATGTACTTTTAGAGCACACACACACACACATATATACAACACCAAAATGTTTGTCTTTTTCGCTCTTTATCTCCTGAGCAGTTAATCGTGATATATATATAAGAAAATCCGTCAGTCTTCATATGTGATGAACAGTCAATCTGAGAAAAAACTTATTAAGAACAAAAATGTTTTGAGAGAATTTCACGAAAAAACCCCCAAAAAACGAGAGTTCTTCCGTGGTCTGATTGAAACAAATATTTCAAAGATAGGAAAAATGAACGGAAACAAAGCGCATAAAGGGAGAAACATATGTGAGTATATATTTGTTGTTGTTCGGTTTATATGTTTATTTAGTTTTTATGTCAGTATTGTATACATGCATGATTTTATTGTGCCATGTCGAATAAATTGATTTGAATTTAGCCAAATATCTCCCCATTTAACACTTCGTATAGAGATGACAACTGTCAAAATGCGCTCACTTCGGTAACGATCTTTCCTTGGGATTAGTAAAATGACAAGAAACGATGGCCCATAGGAAAAATCCCAGCGGCTACTTAGTAAAACAGAGCCGCCTAATGTGCTGGATGCACCCATTGCATCGAAAAAAAAACACCCAACAATATATTGTATTCAGTCTCCTTTGCTTAGAAAAAATATGTAACACAGTTTTCCTTATTGAAATAACACATAGAATAACAAAAGACTGTTTTAAACAGCCCACTAAACAATGATATTGTATATACTCTGATACAAAGGATTGGGTTGACTGCACATTATATATTCATTCATCACTATCTTTAGGAAAATTGCCATTGAATTGTTTCAACGGACGTCTGCTAATAGTTTCAATATATTCGAAGAGAAACTGTAACCTGTGTTTTTGTTCCTCAAAAATTTTTGTCATGTTCTTTCTGGGTGCCACAGGTGTTGATTACTATTAATATCAATGTTTGGAAACAGAGAAATGTGAGATTAAACTTTCTCGAAACAAATATATTTCTATTCTGCACTGGTAATATAAAAGAAACTTTAAAGTAGATTCTAGAAAAACAAGGTGAGATAGATACAAACTAGTCAATATCCAGCAACCTCTTTTGGATTTATCGAGTCTATTTACTAACTTGTTTGTAACAGATAATAGTAAAAGTAATATTTTGTTCTAATATAGTTATTATTACGCACAACAACAACGCAATATTTAACATATTATTTCACATAATTTCATTCATTAACTAATTTATTTCAACTATCCTCGTTAACTGTATAATGGAGGTTACCGGGGATTGAGGTAAATATAGAAATATAAGGTTCAAAGTTTCTAGAAGATTAATATAGAAATTTGCGACACTCTTCAAAAACAAACATTTAGTTCAAGACAGAGGTTACACTAACTGTAAGTTTTCTTAGCGTTAGAGCGTCAAAAAAAGAAATAAAATTCACGTTTAACGGCAAATGTTTTTAGTTTGTTTTTAAAGGAAAAGCTTCAGAATGGAATTATCTGCGCTGTGTGATCACAGGAGTCGAAACTCCATTTTTAACCTTAAACCGCTGAGATACAAGGCGGCAAACGTTTACAAATGTGAAAAACTGTACAGTGAAATGTAATTTTTATCACAAGCCCGTTTTCTTATAAACCGTCTATTCATTCAATAAAATAATTACTATTAACGTAATAAGTATGATAAAATTTCAGAAAGGCGTAAAATATATTTCAAATCATTTCACTTTTAACTGGTCCAATACTTGTTTTTAGTAAGAATTACCCATGACAATTTCAAGTACATCTTATCCGTATTTTTGCTCAACATTAGAGCTCATCAAGATGGTCATAATGCTTGACTACAAACCCATATTGAGTTTACTGAAAAATAAGTGATTAATAAATAACTGATTTTCTAACATACTTCATATTTTCAGAGGAATGTTCTTTGTCAACTTATTCATTGAAATTTGTGGTATTTTATTGAAGTTGTGAAAAATGCAGAAAACCAATTTATAAAAACTTACAGCTTAACGTGCGAAGAGTAGGCCGATCCATGATGGATAACGTTGACCTCTTATTTGTAATTGCAATACATCATCAGCTTTACCTTAAATACTCCAGTTTTCGGTAATTTTTCTTTGTTTATTGATCAACATACAGCAACACTAACACCAGTGATCGTTTTTCTAGGAACGTTGGTTTGCTGTATGAACTCACATGAAATTATCTATGAACGAAATATTATCCTGACTTTCATGCTCAACTGTAAACTTGATATTATGATGCTGAAAGTTTAGACATTGTTTCCTAGATTTAAATATGTTAAACGTGTTAGCCACGTAACATCTATAGCAGAGTGGTTTGTTTCGTTTGGACATTTATCCTGTCAAGTCTGACCAGGAAACCTTCATCGTCAATCCTTCAACCACATTGGAAAAATCAACACTATTTGTTACTGTCAATAAATAAGAGGCATTTTACTCTACAAACTTGATCACAAAATCTCGATAATTCACGATTTTAAGTTCTAGTATTCAATATTACTGGCTTACAGGTTTAATGATGACGATAAGCTGGCAAGTTTTGATGTTAGATCATTTTACATCAACATTCCGTTGGAAGAAACCAAAGATTTATGTTGTAATGTAGTTTATTTGGAATTAAACATTATAAACTGAGCAACTAAATATGTTTTCCATACTGATGTCATTTGCTGTATAAATCACGTTACTTCAGTTTTAATGGGTGTATATATCATCAGGAAGCATCAGAAAAGAAACCATTTACCCTTGAAAAAGGAGAGTTCACTTTCGGGAATCTCTCTGGTTATTGACGCTAACATTTTTTCTTGGTTTTTTCGTGACGTGTAAAATCATGAATATGTGATTAGATATATAGTGCTAGTACGGGTCCTTGACTACCATTCGCGATGATTAAGATCTTCTTAATGCCATCATGAAAAGCAATGGCCTGAAATGTCTTTCCTTACTATACAAACGAAATGAAGTTAGCATAGTATCTCTGAGTTTTACAAAATCCGCCAGATTGGACGGTTATCTGGACGCCCTGTATTTAAAATGGCATCATTTCACTTAGAGATCTCATTTGAAACCATTCAATGGCCGTGAACATTGCGTAATTTTGGAATATACAACTCTGTGAAAAATTGTTTGTTATCTTCCAATAGATTATCAGTTTTATTATAAATACTGTACGCTATTTCTAATAAGATTAATATAATGATATTTTGGGTAAATTATGTATGAATGTAGTTTAACTTTCGTTCAAAGCATGCAGATGTGTGAGGTATTTTTTTAATAGAAGGTAGTCACATTTTTACGAAATTTTTAATTCTAATGTCTTCCCATTTTAAGAAAAAAATGGGCGCATTTTAAATAAAACTTTTCACATTAATGATCTTTGTTTACTAGTTGCAATTATGTTTATCTTTAAATTTCAGTAAAAAAGAAGATCTTCGATTAAAATGTTGAAGTTCTAAAATTATTAAAAATAAAACACAAACTTCATGTTAAAATACGAGGCTGATACCAAAGTGTATATAAAAGAAAACGTGATTGAGATTATGTACTGTGTTGAACAAAAAGCAGGAATGAATAAGTGTCATTCTAACGTTCTAACAAATAATAGAATTCATTTTGCTATTTAATCGCGTGATGTTTTAATAATTTATTTTTTATATAACGTTGTTTTTCTTCTAAAACTAACAAAAATGTACAGATGTTCAGCTTTACGAGCGTGCAAAAACAACACCCATCTCAACAACTATTCTTTAAATATTTTAGCCAGGAGAGAATTGGGGGAGTGAGAAGTTATGTTGTTGAAGAGAGAAATAATTGATTTTCAAGATGTTTTCAACTGTGTAATTCATATTTCATATATCATAATATTTGTTAATCTTCTTTTTGTGAAATAAGTTGATACTTAATGTTGAATAAGCTGTTAGTTGTGTAATCAACTTAAAATAATTTTGTGAACTTATTAAAATTTAATGGATGGATTTGTTCATTGGTTTCATTTATGTATATTCTTTGCTCTAAAGTAATTGTAAGAACTTAAAACGTATTAACTATATTTTTAATACCATTTCATTCAAACGGCATACTGTTAAGTTTATAATGTTTTCCTTATGATTTTAAATTGCATATTTGGTGTATAAAAATAAGGAATAATAGGAAGAATTGTTTTAGATGTTTCTTTGATCCCGAAAAAATCAAGAAACATTCAAGATAGGAAAAGGTAATGTTTTAAATCTGAGAGTCTCATTTTGCTTTCTGTTCATAAACGTTTAAAAAATTTTTAACTCGCGTTTAGAGGAGTTATGTTGCAATATTACAGACCTTTGAAAATTCTCATAGCACATAATTAGATTATTTTCAAACAAAAGTTATCATTATGAAAATACTTTATGCAGTTTATAATTAATCCAACCCTGGGGTCGAGCGTATCGATGTGATTAGCGTGCTGGATCAGAGGTTTGTGGTTCGCGTCCTGTTGCCACAAAATTGTACTTCGCACTTTGAGGCCATATATGCATTATAAGAGTGACGGACAAATCCTACTATTAGATTAGCCCAAGTTTTGGCGATGGGTGCTGTTGAATAGCTGCATTCTCTCTCTTGTTCATCAGTTCAAAACTAAAAACGGCTAATGCAGATGACTGTTGTGTAACTTTAGCCAAGTATCCGAAACAAACCCAAAAATTGAGCTAACTGAATGTTTAAACGCTTCTACACTATTTATTTGATAAAGTCAGCTATGACTATGTTCTCTATGGTCATTTTTTGTCAGTAAAAGGAAAAATCTTTTTTAAATATTGAAATTGAGATATTATAATGTTAAAGTTTGAGTTTAATATCCGCTTGGAACATAGTAGCCCATAACATTAAAATACAATAAACAAACAATAAGCTTTTAAATATTAGAAAGTACATTTTTATAAGCTACCCTACCTGGTATTCTGAAAATGATTTAACATCGAAGATAGGCTCTGTAAAAAAATAATTATACTGAACTGTCTAATGAGGTGAATAGTGCACATTATAAATGTTATTTGTAAAGTAAATTTGACACAAATATTCACGAGAAAATTGTTCACGTTAATGTGATCTCCAAATATATATTTTAGTCTATTCACTTTTTTATTAATATTTTCACAGTACAATGAAAACATAATTAGCTTTTCGTAAGGTTTCTGCATCTGCTAATAAGCATTATAAAAAACAAAAGAAATAACAGAATGAGTTATAGTTTTGACAGTGAAAATGTTTACAGCGACAGCTGCACATATAGCATTAAAAAATCACAATAGCAAAAATATCATAAAACTAGCCCCCCAGTGGCACAGCGATATGTCTGCGGACTTACAATGCTAGAAACCGGGTTTCGATACCCGTGGTGGGCAGAGCACAAATAGCCAATTGTGGAGCTTTGTGCATAAATTTAAACAAACAAACAAACATGACTAAAACTAGCTACTTGATGGTGGGAAATAACACGAGCAACACATTAGTTACAAAAAGATTATTTTACGAATAATGTTTTTAAACAAACATGAATTTTGCATCACCGAAGCTGTTTACAGTAAGAATAATTACTACGTGATATTTTAAGTGTTTGTAGTAACTGAATTAAAAATGAAAGGCTACAGATAATACAATAACATGAGCTGCTACACGACACTGAAACATGTTACATTATCACGAGTTAAGTGTGAAGCAATGTAAGGAGAGTGACGCATGCTATCTTGTTGTAATGAAACATTGGAAACTTCACAGTAACGCGAGCTACTACGTAACATTTCCACTTTTGCAGTAGCTAACGTTATATATGAAACAGTAAAAGTGCTACAATAACATCACAAAAAAAACACAACTTTTAGGTTTCAAATACCTTCAAATCTTTATCTTATAACTCCATTAGCAGTTTGGTTGACACGTAGTTGCTCATACTGTTATAAATTCTCAGTGTTTTAATCATAACTCTTGGCACTGTAAACAATTGCAATGTTATGTTAGTTTTTTCCTCTCTCATCACCAGAATTGTAAATTTTGACTAAAAAAAGAAACGTCTAGTCAATTCTTTCTCACCGACATTTTATAGTTTAGGTGACGAGAGAAAACGTTACATGAACTTAAATTGTCTGCTGAATAATCAGTGAGACTACATGTTCTTCCAGTACCTTTGTAAATATTGTTTCACTGTATTAACTCCTGTTACCGTAAAGTCTCAGTGCAACTCATGTTACTCTAACAATGCTTCATACATAACTCCTGTTATTTTAAACACTTAAAATGCTAAGAGGTAGCTCCTGTTTCTACAAATTCCTCAGTATATCAGTTTTTACTCATAATACTATTAACTATTTCAATAACACGTGGCACGTGCTGTTTTTAGTAATGAAGGATTTCAAAAGCCTTTACAGTGATTTTGTTTTTCGTTTAAAACCCAGTAAAAGCATGTAGATATTTTGTACAAATACAAAAAATATTTCTATTAACTAAAACATTAGATAACAGGTATTCCTCTTTTTTATTTCAGACTTCATTAACGTAACTGATATTACGATGATAATCTTTAAACAATTTTGAGAAAAGAAATGCATACGCCACTAGCCTACGAATAATGAATATACATCCTGTGCATATAAACTTAATTATTCTGCGGACAGCATCCAACATTAATATTTCTGGATTCTTAATGGATTACAATTGGTGGTATAAAGATACTTCTCTTCTTAAGGGAAAATCTTTGCGAGGAAAGGGATTAGGAGAATTATACATAGAGGGATTTGAAGTTTATATACTATTTTAAATCAGATATGCATTTCCAAAGCTTTACTATGTTGCAGTACACCGTTTACAATCTCTTTCAAGAATTATCATGTACATACCAGTTGGCTCAAAAAGCACGAAATACATGAACGATTATAAACATCAGTAACATTTTATTTACCTCCTTAACCCCGTTTATGACGATTCTTGCATCAATGCAATATACATTTTCCCTAAAACTTTAACTTTTTTAATACTATAAAAATTCTAATGGCGCAAGAGCCGGTTTTATTATTTATTGAGAGTTAACAGCAAATAAAAATATATTTATTCAGTTAATCTATTGAATACCATAGTTATTTAACAGTTCTACTAAATCACCATCTGTATGTTTCGTAGTACGTTTATCCGTTAGAAACGTATTTGTTAGGATCTCAGTAACTGCTTTAGCACTCGGCAGTGAAGCATAAAAAATGAAAAATATTATCAAGCAATACTGAAGATAAGTAATTTTAGATAGTTACCTTTATTAAGTGTATAAAACCACTGGCATTTCTTAGTCCGTTCCACAAAAGAATCATCCAATCCTTTTGTCTGTTAAGTGTTAATTTGTCCAGAATTTCGTCGCTGTTTTATACTTGCATAGTATCACAATGTTCTACAACTTGAGCTAATTCTGACTTTATCTAGCGGTATTTGAGCACCGAATTCAGTGTAATAAACTACCTTTAGAACATTCTGCTGCTTTGTTTGAAAAATTATTAGCTAACGTAATCTTTTAACTGCTTCTTGAAGTTCGAGCGAATGTAATTGAGCCACTAGTTCGAGCACGTGTAGGGCTTATATTATGCGCACGCGTACCTGGTCATGCATTTCATGATGAGGGCTGTCTTGATCGGAGAGTTTCAGTTGCTCAGATCTCAGGCTAGCAAGACGGAAGTATTTTTCATCTGTGTAAGTTTTTACCTGCAGATCAGACCCAGTTAAAAACCATAGCAACAGAATGGAGAGTAAAAGTGGTTTTCGAATAACAGAACGTTTATGTTTAATTATATCAGGTAGGACATTTCTTTTACTATGAGAATCTTATCAGATGCAATTATTTTATTTTGGTTTCTAAAGGGACACCGAAAGATTAGAAGGTTAATAGTATTTTGAAGTTAACATTTATTTTGTCTATGATTTCCAAATCTGCTTGAAGTCTTTCGTTTCATATTCCACATATTTTAGTAGTAGGTGTTTCTGAAAGTTTTGTAGTCTAAAGTGTCAGCTGTAGGTGAAAGTTTTGTAGTTTAAAGTGCCAGCTGTAGGTGAAAGTTTTGTAGTCTAAAGTGCCAGCTGTAGGTGAAAGTTTTGTAGTCTAAAGTGCCAGCTGTTGGAACCAAAGACGTTTGTTGAAAAAAAAAAGCTATCGTTTAAGGAAAAAATAGAACGCCACTAGCATAGTAGGCTCAACTGAAAAATAAGTTGATATTTTACTCAAGTACAACCACCCACATGACAATGTTAAGATAAACATAAACAAGAAATAAGAATTCACCAACACTAAAGAGTGTAAGTTTACTTTACAAAATTCTTGCTCTAACTTTATTTATTTTAGGCAAATTAGTGATAAAGTCTTTAAGGAGAATATATTCGATAGTGGAATTATAACAAGTCAAACCCTTGAAAACCTATCCTATAATAAAATAGTAAAGCACTCAATTTAATACTCCATATGTTTTGTTTTTCTGGAGCGAGTGAAATCGTTCGGCAGCATTCAAATAGAAATATCTCCATTTCTGTGTTGAATTAATAATAAAAAACAGATCTTGACAACTGAATGGATTTATGTGAAACTCTTTATCTACTAATTTTATATACAAGTTCGAAGCATTAAATATAAGACATAAAGTTCTTAAAAAGGTTGTTAGAAAACTTAATGATTTCTGCTTACCTCAATTGTTTCTGACTGTTTAAAGTTTTTAATTTTACTGTAAAAACTAGATAGAAATATACTTACATTGTATATGTTCTTCTCCAAGCAGCATTACGTGACAGTCGCACGATTCTTGCTAAACATTTGTTTTTCGATAACTGTTTTCTTGTGCAAACATAAGAATCTGTAAGTAATAGATGTTGAGCAAATTCTGGTGCTAACGCTCTCCAAGCTATTTCACCAATGCATGTTGATATTTAATAAAATGAACTCTTAGTGATTCCTGATGTCTAGTCGGAAATATAAACGTAGATATCCTACAGACATCTGTCTAGAATATTGAAGTTAACTCAGTAACAAATGTTAGCAATTTTTTCAGTTTATAAAAGCATCTATGGTCCATTACAGCCAAGAATGGTCACAATCGTCCTTTAGAACAACTGTGCTTGGTTAAATAATTAGATTTGCTACTAGCTAAGCTTGTTTGTTTGTTTTGTTATAGTTTAAGGTTACACAAAGAGCTATCTGTACTCTGTTCACCATGGGAAATCAAACCCCGGATTTTAGCGTTGTAAGTTTGTAAAATTATCGCTACTCTTCTGGAAAACAACTAAGCTGATGCTTATAGATTTCATTTTTGATTTATATTTTGTTAACAGCACAACAGAGATAAACACAACCTCATTTCAATATATTTGTGTGTGTGGTTCGGAAATACTGTAATATAAGCTCACCATTTTTCTTTGCAATTTAACCATTTCTTCGTGTTTTGTTTATATGTTAATCAAGTCGATTGTAGTGCAGTAGTTAATGTGTCGGACTATAGATCTACTGGTACAGAGTGTGTATCCTGTTATCGCAAAAAAAAATGCAATTAACACTTTGGGGACGTCCATTGTTTTTTTTGTAGCTTTCTTGTAAAATCCAACTATTCGCTTATATAAGAATAGCCCATGAATTGCTATCCCTCTACTCTATTAATTCAATAATTAGAGACGACTAGCGCAGAAAGTCCCTGAGTAGCTTTGCGTGAATATCCGAATGGTAAACTATATTCTAGTACTCATTTTTCAGTTGTACTCGACATGCCACTCTTTTTGGGAAGGACGGAGAGATTAGTGGTAGACTAGGCATCTTGACAAACTTCCCTGCATGCAGTTCATGAGTATTACTATAACAATTATGGTTTTGGCAATATTACGTAATCATGGCTGTTAGAATGAATATAACCAATGACTGAGAAAATAGCTTCAAGAGCAGCACGGAACCTGGAATGTTGCTGATTCGTTCTACTGTTGTTAATCACAAAGCTACACAAAGGGTTATCTGTGTATTGCCCACCAAAGGTTTCGAAACTCGATTTTAACATTATAAGTCCACAAGATTACCGCTGAGCCACCAGAGGCTGGAATATCATCGTTACTAAAGTGTGAGTTTAGTCCTCACTATTAGTGATGCTACTAATATTAGGAAGTCGAAAAATAATATTAATAATAATAAAACTCAGCAAAAACTTGTGTTTAAAATAGGAGAAGCACCTTGGAAAATATCCGAAAGGCAATATTGCGAACTACGTAAAAAGCTGACAGTTTGTATTGAGTGTCTTGAGTATGGAAAAACACGTCATCAGTTAAAGAGGAAGTAGGTCTCGAATATGGGACGGGAAAAGGTAGAAAGTAACAATTCTTAACACTAAAGCATTGCAGAAGATAAATGAATATAAAAGTAAAATGTTATGGAAAATTGGGATTTTTTATTAAATAGATGACAAAAGTGAAATAAATATTTTAATATTCTCGGAATTAAAAATAATAACTTGTATATGAACTCAATCTAATAGAATTGAGAAGATCAGGATTGAGAGTACTCATAAAATTGGCAAGAGAAAGTTAATAATCTTACTTCCCCGAAAGGAGCCGAAGGCCACCTGGAGAGGTCACCTGTTTTAACCACTCGCACCATTATACAGTGGTGTATTGTCTGTCAGTCAGTCAGTAGACACTAAAATGACGTTACGTGGAACGCTTAACGTTGCAATTTGTATTCTGATGACGTCAGTAAAACGTGCACGCGCTATGAATCGCGAGAAGAATTATGCACTCTATAGGCTACAACACAGCATGACATATGACAAATAAAAATATTTGTTTATCTTAATTTTGGTTTTATTTACTCCTGAATCAGAACACTTTCGGGGACCCTGTGGAAGTGCATCTAATATAATTGTTATACTTTAAGAGGACAAAGAAAAATGTTAAAACGAAAAACAAGATTGTTTATGAAAATACAGGTGAGTGTCTTAAGTTAAGAATTATGACGATTTCAAGTATGAACAGGACAAGACAAAGTTCTCGGGAAATGAAATGATGAAATATAAACGAAATAGATATAAGCAATGAAAAGTTTTATAGTGACAAACAATCAAGTTGTAGTCTGAAATAAGGTTGTGGAAAACATAACTGTTAAGAATGGGAAGGTGACCCTATTTAGAATTGTGTGTTGTGGAATAACGAAGAATTAAATGAATATTTCGCTAATACTATGACATGAATTTGTTAAATAGCACTGTAAAAAAATTCAGTAAATGGAAACTAGCTGATTATCAATCTTACATCCTTTACATCTAAGTTCATTTGATGGAGCTAAAGAGTTTTAATTGCATTTATAGTAAGGGAGAAGATTTCTGTTTGTTTGGTTATTACTGATTACAAAGCTACACAATGGGCTATCTGTGCTGTGCCACCCGCGAGTATCAAACCCAGTTTTTAGCCTTTAGACAGACAGACAAATAAAAACATATTATTTATATAGATTCACATACTAGTGGAATAAAAAAAGGAAACTAAATAAAGATGTAATGGGTTATTTGAATACTTAGTGTTATTTCTGTTTGTTTCTTTGTAGTTAAGCACAAAGCTCGAGCATAGAAATCCGGATTCTAGCGTTATAAGTCCACAGACATACCACTGTGTCAATATTGAAATACCTAATACTGTTATTATAAGCATGGTATTCTGACACCTTGAAAAGGTGGTTCATAAATTCTCGCAGAGCATTAGCATGATTGCTAATCAGTACATTTCAAGCATTTTGCTAGATTGTGAGGTATGGGCTCATACTCCAACGTGAAAAGTAGGTAAGACCTCTCGATACAACTGTTAATTAAATGAATACCTGCTTTATGAAATTGTATACGAAACTCATAAGATATGGAAGTAAACTGCTCCAAAAGCACAC
This sequence comes from Limulus polyphemus, assembly GCF_000517525.1. Taxonomy (NCBI): domain Eukaryota; kingdom Metazoa; phylum Arthropoda; class Merostomata; order Xiphosura; family Limulidae; genus Limulus; species Limulus polyphemus. Next base: position 218,525 of record NW_013666042.1, read on the forward strand.
TTGTTGAATGGTTAAGGATTAATAAATCGCTAGATTTCATTCGGAGAATTTTAGGAGAAAAGAGTTTGTACAGTTTACTTATGAAGCTAGTGCGATTATGATAGTTTATAACTGTGAGTTAATGAAAAAGAAAAACCTTAAGAATGTTAAAACACATGTTAACTCGCGTGACATTATTGTAATTTACATAAAAAGGAAAACGTAAATTCAAAGGACTTTGACTGTAGAACAGACTTTCGGAATATGTTTGTTTGTAGTTATGCACAAAGCTACACAATGGGCTATCTGTGCTCTGCCCACCACGGGTATCGAAACCTGGTTTCTAGCGTTGTAAGTCCGCAGACATACCGCTGTGCCACTGGGGAGCTTCGGAACCTTATCCATCTTTGTAGTTCAGATATATGATTTGATTTGGCGAGTTAAATTGTTTGTGTTTCACTATTTGAGTTTACTTTACTTCTGTGTTCGGTTGAGGTTTATTATTTCCAATGTTTGGACTTCTGGGTGTGTTATGTTCATATGGTCTTACGTGTACATTCTGGACTACTTTCTACTCATCAATAACCTAAACCTTATTCTCGACCCAGCCCTAACCCCAGAAATACAATGTCATATGACGATCCTGTATTGTACATTTCTGCTCTGGATTTTCCCACCATTTCACCTGTGTTAACCACATCCTCTATATATTCTCTGATACATGCTGCTGTCACTTCAAAGTCATTAAGTATGACTGTTTAGTTTCATCTTATCCTTGCACTTCTACTTCAGTGACTCAGCCTCCCTCATCCTTTACCATCTACACTTATGGATACAGGTCGTACACAATAATTTTTCGTGTTTATCTTCTCTAAATATTTTTTTCCACACATACACTTTTTTCTGGAGATTTTATAGTTTTGTTCTCGTGTAAATATTCATCAGCTTGTTAATACTCACAATGGTGTCATTTTCAAGATTACTAATCCTTTTCTTGCTGATATCCTCCTTATCAGCATAGGGCTTGCTAACTTAAGATCCAACACTACCTTGCAAACTCTTGGCTCCCCCGCTTTGAAAAGCAACCCCACTTCATAATTCACCTTTGTTTTTTGTGTTCTTCACAGTGTTGATGTAGTTATAACATCAAGATATTTCGGTATGAGGGGGCTATTCATATTGTTGGTGCACATGGCCCAACTTATATGATCAGGATTCTAGCTGACAGCAGTGATGTAATTAATTATCTCTTAAAACATACATCTAACGACAACACTATCGTGTGGAAATCCCTCACTTATGCTTTCATTCGGTTCGTCATTGCATACAACTGGATTTACCTTTTCTTCGAAACACTTTCCAGCAAATCATCCAATCTACTCTTATCACTCTCATGGCAAACATTTGCCCCTACCCGATGACCTTACAACCCTTGCAACTGTGGGCACTAGTGATCCCCTTATGCATTCTTTCAACGCAGTTACCTTCCTCGTACCATTGAATACATCCTTTGATTCATCACTTTCACATTTCAAAATCTTCATTTATTTCAGTAATTATTTGTTCACGACTCTGTTTGCTATCCTGCCAAGATGGTGTTTCAAATAAATGTACAAGATATTTATAGCAGTCTTAACCCTTGTTTTCATTTTACTCATTCATGGGATCCGACTGACAAATAATTTTTTAAGACCACATGTTGAAGTTTTTATTTGTAAATATCTGCTTCATTGCGGATAAACCACTGCTTGGTGAGATTTATTATGATTATATCCTCCTGAATGAAACTTTTCTGAAATAAACCCAACCTGCCAAGTTATACGAATTTACTTTTCATCTTTGTTACCACCTACATATTGTCAGTCATGGTGGAGTTGCAATATGTAGCAGTATTTGTCTTGTGTACTGGGTACACTTCCTGCCAACGATTTTCCTTAACAACTACTTCTCACAATTAAATTTCCTTCCCATATTATCACATTCTTTATTATCTATATTCGTCCCATCTGTCTGCTTGCTCTTGATTTCTTCTGTATTTTGGATGGTTCATTTCTTAAATATATTTTGATAACTGATATCGATATCTACTGTCAAATATTTTCTTAACCACTTTTGTCCTATGTTGTGTGACATTTTGGGTTCCCTGTTGCCCCTTCCTGCTCTTATTCGTCCTACATCAAATTCATTATCTGATGTTGTTCTTGTTTCATAATATTGTTCAACATAATCCCTCTATTACCTATCTCCAAACTTTCCTTCGTTGGACGTAATAATCTCCCATTCAGGCCCACCTACAAAATCAGCATAACTACATGTGCACTAACACACATATGGACATTTTTTCAATGCCTGATGGAGAGAATATCGTTCTTATATTGCTAATAGTGTCCATCAATTGGAACCATCCTTTTCCTCATAAGACCAGGTTGGCTCCTTCACTTCATATTTCTATTGATCATTACACCTCTCATCATTCAGCTTTACCTAGGCAGGCATTGAACCTTTTGTACCCCTCTTCGAATTTCATGTGGGATTACTGCACATACTTTAACCTTGTGGTAAAGCACTGCCATTGGCTTGGACTTTGTAATCGTCTCCACCATTCCTCTAATTCTGGTCATTTCTGGAATTACTTCAAGATGCTCACAGGACAGAGGAGCTCTCTGTCATATTCTATTCTGGTTTATGGGTTTGAACCTTTGCCTTACTTATCTAAAGCTCATGCTTCTGCCTTCTTCTTTGAAACAAAATTTCTTGCCCGTGATCAAGACCCGTTAGATCCTGATGATCCAGAGGACATTTTGGCTCAGTACAATCCATTGCTCCCTGAACTCATCCCATCTGCCACCCATACTCTGGATGATTCACTTTTAAATACTCCTGTTACTGTGTAGTATTTCTAACTGGTTCTCAAATGTAGGTGCAGCATGGCTCCTTTTCCAGATTGATTAACTAATTAGTTTTATCTTCAACATGCTCTTGTCCAATTTCCCCATTGCCACTTTCTACAAATTTCCTCTTTTGTCGGGATTTTATCATGCCTCCTGAAAAATATCCACTATTCTTATGATCATCTTGATTTTTACTTGACTAATTAACTAATCATGCTAGTGAAAAATAGTAGTAATCTGGATAATAAAGGGAAAAATTATTTTAAAACTGAACTATTAAACAGTGCAATCACGTATTAACAGAATACAAGATGATAATGTTTTTCAAATAACAAAGTCATTGATTCATTATTTATAGAAGAACCAATGTTCAATTAAGATAGTTTTAAAATAAATAGTGGGCATCAAGTAAAATGTTTTAATTAGCTCCGTTTTACTTAGTTGAATGATTTAATTACATGATATCTGAAACTTGATATAAGAAATTATGTGAACAATAATATTCACTGACATTAAGTGATATTATCTTCTTGAAATATGCGGGATAATTTTAAAGTTTGTGCAGATGTTTATGTGTAAAATATCCTATTGTTTAAAAATTATAAACCATTGGTTTTAATAGTCTTCTAAATTTACATAGCAAGTACAAGTGAGCTACTTTGAAGAAATAACCATTTTGTAAATTTATGAATGATAACGTATATCGATTTTCTAAATTCGATAACATGCACAAAGATGTATCAACTTTTTAAATTCGGTGATACCCCTAGTTGGTATAATAGTTTTCTACTTTAAATTAATTCTTAAGTGGGTAGACTGGAATGATTTCTGAAATTACTAAGATGTCACAAGGCACGAATTATAACCTGATGTGTCTATACATCTGTCGATTTGGTTCTCTGTACATCTACTTTGAATTTTCTCTCTCTTTCTGGATATATTTATGTCTTCTAATTATTTTCTTCCTCCATCGCTTTCTTATCGACTTGTCTATCTAGTATATTGTACTTTTCTACGTACCAAATGTGTATTAAAATCATTCAATAAACAGAATTACCCCCTATAAGTTTGATTTTCCGGGTTGTTCGTAATTACACTTTTTTGCTTAATCTACATGTACCAACGTGCATGTGATACTAAATATATTATTAATTACGAACAGTAAACTAAAGTAGGTATTATGTCACATGCTAGTTTGTAAAGCCCACACCTTAACTAGAAAATCCATTAGTTCTAGTCTACATGATCACTTCATAGTTATTAGTGTTTCCTGAGCTCATTCTCATATTTATTAAGACCTATAACACAGGCCTGCAAACTTAAACTTCATAAAAGTTATTTTGGTTTTAATAGCGGATTTTCCATAATTCAGCTACACATATTTCGAAAATAATATTCATTTTTTGCTATCACCTAAGGATTTTATACAAAGTGTGAAGAAAAAAAAATCCTACGTAGATCAAATTTACAAAAAATTTATCACAAATATAACAGAATATGTTTGTGTCATTTACCCAACCTCGTGTTGCCATAGCGACGAATAAATAATATTGAAAAAAAATATCAAAGTGCACGCACAAACAAATACTATCCAGAAATGACACATCGTGCGGCCTATTAACCATTT
>NW_013666042.1:223740-242535 GCF_000517525.1 Limulus polyphemus
GGATTCAACATACAGGAATTACCATAGAACACGTAAAAATTTCAAGACAATAAAACCATCGCAGGCCTGTGTTAATAGTATGCTGTTCCCATAACGATATGTTACTGTTAATTGATGCATTGATCACATTGTACTGTTTATTTATGTAGAGTCTTGTCAGTCAAATCAATAAAAAGCAATGCCGTCTTTTCGTATTTTACAAACCATTCGTCAATAAACAATGGATGCATCCTTCAAAAGATTAAATGACGTGTTACTAAACAATTCATGATATCAGTGTAAAGCTTACGCATTGAATTATTGCTTATTTTTCTACTGCACGGCAAGTCTATTACTTTGGTTGTAAGTCAAAAGGTCAATGCCTGTTATCGTAAGATATTTCAACTTTTAACTTTACTAGCCTCTTATAAAGGAAGAACATGCTGAAAACCCTTTAATGACAAATAGACACATTTTTGACATCATAGATTTAAATATATATTTCACCCTAAATACACTAGTTACCAAAGTCCAAAATGGTGTTAAATCTGTATTATTTTTCATTCAGAAAAGTTTCAACTTTTCTAAAAGTATGCTATAACGATACCAAGCATTAATGCTTCCATTCCGTGAAAAGAAAATGTCAGTAATAATTTTTATTAGGGAGCTATTTAACATTTTTTGTCTTTCCTTTGATTAATATCTACCATTTTCTGCAAACACCAGTTGCTTTTTTCCCTTGCCATTTCCTCTTTAAAAGCTTAGAAACACGTGTAGAACACTATGGAAGCATCAGAAGACAACCCTATACTTCACGTTACTTCCAACTGCACGATTAAAAGGTATTTCAAGTGCAATAAATGCAACTGATGTAGATGTGACACAATGGAATGTTCATGTAAAGAAAATCATCAAGGAAGAAGAGGACAAAAAGAGTTTCCAAAAACGAATACAAAGAAACTAGAAGTGAAAAGAAGAAAGACTCTCTTCTTCTTTGAACACAAAAACTGCCGTTTTCTTACACTTTTAAGTTGTACATTCAGATGCTAATGTTTCCTTTGTAAAGGTCATCATGTATACTTCTGTTTCTACTCTTATTCAATTATTTCTGGTTATTGTTTAAGCTGAAATATCAAAGATCCTGACCAAGTTTATAGCGAAAATTAGTTTCGATTCTCTTGAACTTTCGGTTTTTGGGATGGTTTTGGACTCTTCAGACCTTTAAACGATATTCAAGTCAAAAGTAAAAAATTAGTAATAGCAGATCTGATCTGAAATTTATCATGATATTTCAGGGGTTTTGGCTAGGTTAAATCGCGAAGCTTCAGAAGTTATAATAGTCACCCTACTATTATTAACTAATTAACAATAAAAAGTATGAAACTAGGCTACTTCTTATTCTCAGAACTTCTGAAAAAGGAAGATAATTACGTTAGTCATTACATTATTGGCCTAGTGGCTAGGACGCTTAGGTGTTGCCTCGGATTTGAATCTCATCATCGAATATTCTCGCATTTTCAGCCTTGGGGACGTCATGCTCAATCCTACTATTCGATTAAAGTAGCCCAAGAGTTGGTATGGTAGGTGGTTTTTACCTAGCTACCTTCCCTCTAGTCTATCACTTCTATATTAGGGAGGGCTAGCACAGATAACTCTCGAGTATTTTTGCGCGAAATTCGACAATATACAATTATTTGAAAATCATGGTGTTGCGACCGTACAATACTCGCACTTCGCTTTCACTTATTATGTCCATCAACTTTATTAAAGTTGTACTTCTTTCTAGCAGGAATTGACTCATATTAATGTAAGGATAACAAATTCCTTTTATTATCGATAATCAAAAACACATGGATTTAGGAATAGGATTGGTTTCTTACTGGCAGCATATTAGTTTCGTCCTTCGCATCTCTCTAGTTTATTCGTTCTCTCTTACATATGCTAATCTTCTTTTTATATTTTCATTGAACTCGTGTATTTTATATTCATTTTCACATCCACGCCGAACAGGTCCCTTTCTTTCTGCCCTTATAATCAATCATAACATAGGGAGTCTGGCAGTCTCCAGGCTTAACATAGAAAAGTGGCTGTTTACTCCAATATGTTTTTAATGAGTTAGAGTGCTGTAAAACTCTAAGAGAGTGATCAAAGGCTGGCTGCTTTCTCACTTCTCTCAACTACAACCAATCTTCCTCAAACCTAACTTCATAAAACACAGAAAAAATAACGTAGTTATATATATATATTGCAAAAACATTAAAAAGTGTGAGAAAATAAAATGTTTTCGAATCATTTAGATCAAGCAGTATAACATACAGGAGTTTCAGAAGTATGTAAAAGTAAAGTTAAGGAGAAAAATGATTATAGTTTGAACATAGTAGTATCGTGAAGACTGAAGGAAGAAATGGTATTCCAAAGCGTAAAATGTCGTTTATGAAGCCCAGTGATGTTCTTAATATCAATCTAATTTAATCTTAACTACATGCTCAAGTTGATCTGTAGAAGACATATCTAATTTTAAAGACAAAATAATAAAACACTACATTCACAAAGGCCATAAAAACCGTAACTGATTCGCGTGGTAGAGATTAGTAGCCATAATGAAAGGCTGTTGTCTTTTACTGTAGGCTTATTTAAAAATGATAGAAAAGAAGCATGAGGGCTGAGAATTCTTTTAATCTTCTTTTACCTTTGGTATATGCTTAACAACTCCACAGATTTTCTAATTAATATATAAATATATAATAAAAGTAAATTGAAACAAGTTGACACATTGTACAGAATATATAATATTTAGCTGAAAAGAAGTTCGGGTAGAGTTGATGATAAAATTCAATTTAGGATCATTTAAACGGTTATACTGGTGTTAAGTTTCTTTTAGTCGCAATCTAAGATTAACACCACGAATAGTATAAACAGTTGATGAACGATATATATGTAGGTAGATATCTCAGAAAAACAAATATAAATGTTTAAGAGTGCTTTTGAGAAAACCATTATACCTAACAGTGGTATTGATCCCAAATATCGTACAAATGTTAAAAGTAAATATATCAGTTGCTAGTGATACAGTAACAGAAAAGATCAAGATAAGATGTACTTCCTCTTTAAAATTATATCAAGAAGGCCTATTTGCAAATAAGATATTATCTTGATCTTTTCTGTTACTAGTGCGCTGGTTACATGCGTTTTAATTAGGTCATTTCTATTGGTACATATCATTGAATATCTCGATATTTTCTTGTATTAGATTTCAGTCTAGACAGGACATTATTGTCTATTTTTTATATGTATATGGTTAACAAATGGCTATTTAAAACATTAATTGAGTCCTCAACCCATATTTCTAATGCTTCTTCTTCCTCTTAGTATTTGAAGCCGTTTGCGGTTTGGATTTTGTATCCGGTCCGAGGTTTCTTGAAGAGCCTGGAGGACTATATGAATTCTCTAACAGTTCTGGAAAAGTTATCAAATGCACTGCAGATGGACAACCCCACCCCACTGTTCGCTGGGAGACGAGTGGTGGTTTGACTATATTGGAAAACAAGTTGGTTCACACTCGACCTGATGGTTCTTTAGAGATTTCTCCATTCTCAGCGGAAGACTACCAGCCTGATATTCATTCTGGATCCTTTCGATGTATTGCAAGTAATTCAGTGGGCTCTATCACAAGCACGGATATTCATGTTCGAGCTGGTAAGGCACGAAGCTTGATATCCTCATAGTACGAAAAGAAATGACACAGCTTATAATTTACACTAAAAAAAAAAAAAACGTAAATAATCCCATTCATGTGAGATTCTTTTAAATCTATTAGGTACGGTTAATTCAATATATTTATCTTTCAATGGACATAGTAATCGTTTACAAATATTATTAACGTATTTGATTTCTTGAGAGTTTGTTTGTACATATTTAGGGGAATGTTTTTATATTTTTTATAACATATGGGAATCGTAGTGATTATTAGGTAATTCCTATATGTTATAACAAGCAGAATTACAATTTTTATATAGAGGCATTGCTGAGACTTGCCTGTTTAATACTGATTTTTGTTCAATGACAAATAGGCATTTTTTAATAAATCACAATTTTTATTCGCTCAGCAGACCCGGTGATTCTGAATCACTGGCACGTAGTTGAAAACGAAATTGTAATCAACCAGCACGTACCAGCGACTTCAGAATGATCGAGTCGACTAGACAGGAGTTAATTCTGTTGTTATTTAGAATTTACGCGCAACTTTAACCAATGCATTATTTTGAGCTGACTGACTGAGGAAAGCATTCACCGGCAATTCTTATTAACCTAATCTTGTCTGACCGAGTAGAGATTTCACCCTCACTATTATAACGCACTCATCGCTCCATAATGCGGAGCGCGTTTTGCAGCAACTGACTGCGAATCACAAACCTTCGGATTTACAATCTTGGCACGCTAAAGATTTATCACGCTTGACTCGAGATAATTGTGATAATGAAAGAAAACCAGTTTTTTATTAAACAAAAACCTTATTTGAATAGGTACACTTCGTCAATGCTGGTTTTGCCTGAAATTCTTTGTAATCTGATTCGAGATTCAGTTAATTTTCAAGCCACCACTCATTTATCGGTCAATGTTAACTAAACTGACTTACAGATGAAAGTTCAGCTGGAAAGCTTACACATGTTAGACGTTTCCTTTAGTTGAGGTTGTCATATCTATTTAGGTGACGTCAGTATGCGTTACACCTTCAATATAAATACATCGATAAAAAACTAACATTACAAAAATCATAATCATTGGTCTTAGTTCATATGACAACTTTACCAGCTCATTCATGACAGCTATGTCACATGCTCCAATGTATATATTTGTAGAAACTAGTTTTGGGTCAGCTAGGATAGTGGCTGCTCTCAATATTTCTCGCTTGTGTATAAATCTGTCATGACTTTGAGAACAGAAACTAAGGTGCCACCTGTGTGGTTATTTATGTTACCATTACAACAGTGGAATTATCATGCTATTATTTTATCTTAACATCAATTCAAATTTAGTTTGCTTAGAAGTATATTTACAAATTGACCCGCTTACATAGTTATAACCATTTATTAATATAACTGTTGTATTTTAATGTTTTGGCACATCTTTGTTGCCGTCTGTCTTGTCTATAAATATTTCATAATACCTTGTTTTTGTCACGAGCAGTTCTTGATTGCATTGATTTTCGCTGTCTTCAATTCTGGCTTATCCGACAAAGATAGTAGAAAAAACAACAACAAATAGCTTTCACGTGTGATATGTGTTTCATCTATCTCTTGGATGGGAATTATTTATTTCCTGTCTGTTTATTGTAGGAAATATAACATTTCTTTCGGAAAACGAGAATATACAAGAGAGAGAGAAAAGACATCTTAAATTTGCAGGAAGGCGCTTTAATGAAGACTTAGAAATTACATTAAATGAGAAAATATGCTTTCTGACGTCCAGAACTAGGATAAAGAAACGATATTTTTTACACAAAAGCGTGAACACCAGCTGCTATAATAAATTAGCCTTGAAATTGATGACTAGGTTTTATACCATCCACAAAGAAGTGACCACAAATTTGGGTGAAGTCAAACACTTTCCATCTAAAATATAAAAGTGTCCCCAGCGGTATTCAGTAGGACTTATTGGCATATGAGTTATATTTTTATATAAATTTTTTGATTGACTCTTATATTATTGGATTTCCTGTTAGTAACAAAGATATGGACTTACAAGGAAATTGCTACATAAATAATTTAGGAAAAAATTCCGAAAAGCTGCTGTTAGACATTATTGGTAATTTTAGTGTTAACTGGAAATTTCATCTTAATAATACACTGTTAGTTGTGCTTAAAAATGGAATTTCTTTCAAAGATGTAAACAAAATAATCATTTCATTGTTTTAGCATCATAAAGACTTTCATTTTCTCTGAATAAGAATTTAATGCCATCAAAGAAAGACCAGTGTAATTAAACATCGAAGTAACAGAACTCGTTTAGGAGGTAAAATAATCTATATGTCTTTTTTACCTGATTACTTTATTTTTGAGCAAACCTCCAATGTTAGCTGTGTTACGTATTAGAACTTCAAATGGTCTGAAACCGAGCTAAATGATACTTTAAATTAAGTAGTTAACTTGTACTTTGGATATAGCAGTTAAGTAAAAGCCGGCAAATAGATAGTTTATGATATTTGCCAACAGGATTGATACACAGTTTTCTTTTTTTAAACACAATTACATTTTAATATACACACAACAGTATAACTTACAATAAAGGTTCATACAAATAGTTATTACTAACAATGATTTATAAAACAAATTTCATAAGCGTACAAGCAATATAAAGTCTTCTTTCTAGTCTGGAACTTCTTTGATATCTTATCGAGGGTTCCCGATGAGCGAGTTGATTAGGAGTTGACGTAAGTATAATTCACCTAACAGGGAGCTAGCTAGCTTTGTCCTTCGCTATTTACCAGCCACACACCCCAAGTTTCCACCATTAATTTGAATAATGTTTTCGTAAAAATACTAATGTCGGATGAGAATCCACTGAAGTTAGACGATTTGTAATGTTCGAACTTGGTAAAGAATCCTGGTCAAATATCTGAAGTTTTCCAATTGATAAGCGTTATAACAATCACAGTTACAGCTTCCAAAGTTTATAGCACACTGACTATTGCAAACCAATAATAGCCACTCTCTTTTGTCGCGTTGGTTATATTTATAGGTATGTTTAGGCGTGTGGAGAGTTTCTAGAAAATTCAGATTACGTGACAGTACAAAGCTTTCTCGGATTTTCAACTTTACGTAACAATACTGGCGCTAACACAAGAGTTTATGTACGTACATATATTGTTGATTCTTACACTCATGAATCTTCTACAACATTAGAGAATAGGCAGGAGTTTCGTAATACATATTTAAAAGTATAAGCTATGTATGCTTCTAAATATAGATTTAATCCAAACAAACGTTAATATCAAAAGCTGAGACAAAGATACAGATTTAAGGCAATTGGAATACGATATGTACAAAAGGGCTACTAGCGATCAAAAAACGGTTTGAAAGAATATACTAGCTGATAAACATATAGTAGGCAAGTAGTATCTTAATCTCGAAGGCGTAAATGCATATTTGGGGTAGTAGCATCGTATTCATTTAACAACGCAGAAAAATGTGATTCACTTCTATACAGATCCAAAGAAATGTTAAAACAAAACAAGAAACATTTAATAAAAACCACAATTATTTTCCCATTGCCATTTAGCATTTGGAAATTAATATAACGTCAGAATAGTGTATTAAACAAACGTTGCCATTACAAACAACTTGTGTTACTGCAATAAAAAAGTAAATCTTAATGTTTAGAGTAATTTATAAAGAAACAATTTTGTATATTTAAAATGATAAATATAAAAAATATTGAATATGTTTATATGCATAACTGTAAAAACGCATACACGTATAATATTAATTTAGTCTAAATTTTCAGTAAAGGAAAATTTAAATACGTATTCCAATTTAGCTAATACTAACTAGGATAAAGATGTGTAATATATTTCTAGAGTTAAATACATTAACTTAATCATTTTTGTTACATGAAGTGAAAATTATCTTGAGTTTTGTTTCTAATATTCATGATAAACTAAGAAAGTACTTTTAAATAATCGAAAATAAAAACTAAAACCGTATAGTTGATGTAAAGAAGTGTATTTATGAAATGTTTATATACCATCAAAAATAAGTGATATACTAATGATATCTATAGCAACGCTCTCGTCTGGTTTAGATTTTGTAAAATGATACAGAAGGAAAAACTAGTACCAAAGTGCAAAGCGTGATATCAGAAACTAATAGTACTTTGCGTTTGTTTTACCGTCCTTTCTCGCTGATATGTACTGACACATGCGTAAACACTATCAGTAAACCAACTTTCATTGAACAGTTTTTCTGGTTAAAAGTTTTACGATGTCAGAAAAATGACAAGAGAGTTTAACATTCAACTCAAATATTGGCGAGACAGTGGTTTATGCAGTTAATGGCACTCTGCAAGAATGAACATCATTCTTACAGAGTGCCATTAACACCAGACTCGGTGTGCACTTGGAACTACTTCCTCCATCACTGATGTTGCTCAGTCTGGCACCTATCATTAGCATTATTGCCCAACACCATAATTTATATTGTTACAAGGTTTTGAAAAGGAGGTGAGATCAATCTTATGTCATAAACCTTGACTACAGTCAGTGCACTGCATGTGGACGTCGGTTTCCTAGACAACGTTTAAGCTAACCAAATGCACAGTTATGCCACGTGTTTTCACACATGTATGAAAAACATTCTTCATGGTCGTAGAAACACTACCGTGGACGTAAAAGTGTTATTTGAAGTTTTATCGTGATATAACCATATCATCTTAGTGTTCTAGCTACACAGTATGTAGGAGTTTCAGCTCTCACAATTTCGTTTTGAATACATTTTCCTGATAGCAACCAGTTAGGTGGTTTTTACATTCTCATATGTGCATCCTACCTTCCTTTACCAATACTACTCACTATTGTATAAGTAGTCGTTCTTGAAATTCTTTGCATTTCTTTACTATTTAGCTATACGAACATCCTTCATCGGAAAGGGGTGTAGCCCAATTCCTCAACTACAAGTTACTTATAACGGTATCACACTGTCGATGGATCTGGTATTACTCCTGAACATAATATATAGGTGCTAAATATATTCGTACTAGGCTACAATGCATTCGCACACACACGCACGCACACTAAATTAGCATTTACAAATCCTTCTTATAAAGAGGGTTTAATACTCCGTGTATCTAAGCTGTTCAGATCTTAAGTTTCGTTATTGTGTTTCGGAATTGAATTAAGAGTCCAATTTTATAATAATTATGTAGTTTTTGAGTCATTTATAATTTACCATACAGTAATCTAAATTAATTTAAGTGTGTGTATGACACTGCACCTAATTCATTATTCGATATTATACTGCGGAACAACTGTTTAATATTATATGTGTTAGATATTTCTTTTCCTGTTCACCTAAATGAATTTAGGTTACTGTAAGGTGAATTACAGAGGACTCAAAAACCAAATAAATATTATATACATTTCACTATTGTAAGAGGCCTAACTGTATTTATTTGGTTTGCTGATCCAAGCTGTGCTGATGAACCTTAAGAAGGCGAAACTGCGGTTCATAGCAGAGGGTACGGCCAACCAAAGGATACATCAGGCCTCTACGTTACAGATTCTCTTTGCAAGTTTACCTTTGGTGGAAAAACAAAAGAAATCTGTAACACACACATATTTATAATCCAGTTTTAACTGAAATAATAAATGAAGTAATATAATATTTTATATAATAATCATCGTCTTTGAAATATGAGATTCATATTACAAAATATATTTTGTTTCCATTTGTATGTGTTCTTAGTTTGTAAAATTTACCGACATGTTCATGAGAGGGATCTTGGTAATTTCTTTTAACTGCGAAACATAAATGAGCGAAATGAGTTACTGCAGCTATCATACAAGTTATTTCAAGTACTTTCTTTCATAGTGAATTTACAATAGCTATTATGTTCAACCGGAGCTAAATACTTTTAATTAATCCTAGTTTGAAAGTTACTTGAAACTTGTGTAACTATTTTGATTTTAAGCGCTATGTTCTTCTACGCGCTGTATTGCACTTATAACTGTTTGTTTATTTTAAAGCACAAAGCTACACAATGGTACATATGCGTTGTGCCAAACGCAGGCGTCGAACCTCAAACTTTAGCAGTATAAGCCCTCAAGTTTACCGATGACCCAGTGGGGGGGAGGGGTACATTATGTTTGAAAGGAGTTTTGAAACTTAAATAATATAATGTCTTCTTCCCAAATAAACACAAAACTATTAACTTAAGCTATCTTAGAGGCTCTAAATACAGATCATTAATTTTCTTACTCTAATGCCCCCCGGTGGCTCAGAGGGAAATCTGTGGGTGTGTAACTCTACAATTCCTGTTTCCATACCCGCGGTGGGCAAAGTGCAGAGAGCCCATTGTGTAGCTATGCGCTTAACAACAAACAAACTTTATTTTAGTAAATAAAATATGTAGAACTTATCATATTTTTTTAATATATAAATAATACTGTCGATTTTTAATCGTAATTTAAAAAAGTATATGTTTTAGTAAAACAATACTAAATTTGTGTTAGCTTCTAAGAGTACATATTATCGTATGTATATTTTATTAAATGTTTCAAAATTGTCGATGATTTATTTTAATACCTTTCCTACTTTAAAGATTCGGGTATAGGCATATATATATGGAACATACAAACATAAAATGAAATATTCTCTCTACTCCCAACCATATATTCTACGTGTTCTATATTTTATCTTTTTTTTGTCTAAACATTTTCTTTTACTTTCATCAGCCTCTAAATTTCAATTTTCTTAATCGAGTTGTAACAATTTCAAAAAACAATAGATATTTCTTTTAGAAAATACTCCTCCAACATTAAGCTCTTTTTAAGAGTTTCGTGCAAATTTAAGACGGATTGGATTGTCCTTTGTATTTTATCTGTCATTTTAATTCCTCGCTATCCAAAATTCGAAGTATAAATTATTTTCATAAATCCCTTAAGTTTCTTTATTTCTGATTTTTTCCACACAATTCCAAAACTATAGCTATATACAAAATCTTATTTTTCCCTCTCAACGACTTATATCCCCACTTAAATCTATATTTTTAATGTAACATTATTTTGTCAGTTTCTTATTATTTAGATATTTTGATCATTATCTAATCATATTTACTTCTCATTTTTCATGTTTCTACTCTCCACCTCGCATTTTAATGTTCGATGACACCATTTTCAAACAATAACAAATATTATCAAAGAATTGTATGGACTCTTTCAATTCTTGGTCTATAATGATCCCTTCCTCAAATTTTGATATTGGTTCAACTTGCTTATCAAACTTTTTAAATAATGTTTATATTCTGCATCTTTTTTTACTTATGAATCGTTTAATTCATTTTAAATTTTAGTTGTTCGTCGTACTTCACTTATTTTTATATTGATACACAGATACTTGTGTGTTGTTCCGTCTTTTATCTTTTCCACCTTAAAATTAAGTCTTATTTTTCATAATAACCGTCTTTCTTGAATACTGTTGTTATTGTGTTTTCCAAGTTTATGATTAAATTGTTGTTCATATGATATCAGTATGCTCATGTTATATAAACATTAACCATTGTACAGGGGTTTGGAAAACATATGAAACCAGGACAAACTAATTCTGGTAAACAATACACGTAAAGGGAAAGAAGAAAAGAGACAGTACACAACCTTATTTAACATCTTTTATACTCTCAACTATATAAAAATACCTAGTAAATATATCATGACTTGTTTATAAATTTATTTTTAAGATTTTACTATTTCGTTTTCCAATGTTGGCATGAACTTCAAACTGCAAATCGATACATCTTTGTTTATTCCACACGTGTCAAGCAACCGATAACTGCATATTTAAATAGTACGTCCTGGTTTATTGACGAAGTTATTTATTGATTCTTTAGTTTTTTTCCTTGTTTGCCAGTGGGTGAGATTATAAATGGATTTTTATCGACAGAAGCTACTAGTGTAAATGTGTAGTGTTTTTGTTTTTGGCTATGAAAAAGTTTAAAACTGAATGTAATTTTATCTTCGTAATTACGTTATTCTCATTCCAATTTTCTAAACGTAATCATTACGGAAGTTTTAGGAAGTGTTTGACCGGTTGTACAGGCTTCAACTTCCTGTACTATGGGACATAAAACATTTATACACACTTCTGTAATTTGCGTTTAGTAAAATATGAAGTAATAATCACCGTTTAAGGAAATTAGCCTTTGAGTTAAGTATAATCATACACATGTATTTACATATATAGTGACTCACGCTTTCAAAGATCATTTGAATTACATGATAAAGAAGTATATATTTGTATTTTTCTGTCTCTGAAATGCTTTATTATATATAATATATGGTCGTGTTAATCACTAATGCCACTTTAGTTTTGGCTCTCACCATTTGTTTTATTCGTAATTAATCATTTTTTTTTCATTTCACTTGTTACACATTACAATTTTGAATGGTCTGAAACCGAGCTAAATGATACTTTAAATTCAGTAATTAAATCAATGCCGATATATCTCCAATTTATGATATTTGCCAACAAGATTGACACACGCAGTTTTTTTAATAGAAATATATTTTAATATATATAAACAATAATACAATTTACAATAACCCTTATTACAAATAGTTATTACAAACAATGATTTATATGCAAAAGTTTTACAAACTTACAAGCAATATAAAGTCTTTTTTCTAGTTTGGAACTTCCTTGATATCTTATCAAGGGTTGACGATGAGCGAGTTAATTTCGAGTTGACGTAGGTATAATTCACTTAACAGGGAGCTAGCTAGCCCTGTAGTTCTCTCTGATCACACCCCCATTACAGGTTGAGTTTCCACCGATGACGTTAGGTAATGTTTTCGTAAAAGTACTAATGTCTATTGTGAATCCACTGAAGTTAAATGGTTTGTAATGTTCGAAAATTATAAACGTTCCTCGATAAATATATGAAGTTTCCCGATTAATAAATGTTAATCATAGTTATAGCTTACGAAGTTTATAGCCCACCAACTACAGGCAACCAATAACAGATACTCACTCCCCTTTGGCGCGTCGCGCTGGTCATACTTACAGGCATGTGGAGAATCTCTCGAAAATTCAGATTACGTAACAATACAAAGTTACACCGGCGTTTACGCACAACCCTAGAGAATAGGCGAGAGTTTAGCAACACATACCTAACAGTACACGCCATGTGCACTTCCGTCACAACTCCGTTAAAAATTGGCATAAGACAATTTTTAACTATGATATTATATATATATATATACATGCCCCCAATGGCACAGCGGTATGGCTGCAGAATTACATGTGCACTTTTCAAATAGAAATCCAATTCAAACAAACATCCATATCAATATATATATATATATAAATAATAAATCCGTCACACACTTTATTTTATACTAAACGCTTCTCATTTTTATTACATTTCGGGTTCGATCAGCATACCCACAGCTTTGGTATTGGTAAAACAATTAATCGTTTTCTACCTGCTATATCGCTCGTAATACACTGTAATTTGTTATTAAAATTAAATTTAGAGAGCTTATTTACATTTGCAGACCTTAAAACACTGCAATAACACATTCGAAACTATTACTTATCTCAAAACATACTGAATAATTTGCGAATAAAATTCGAATAAAATGAAAATTACAACAGTTATTTGAAAGACGAGCATCTCTGATACAACAAACGTTATGTTTAGTTACAGGTCTTTTTTAGTACAGTGGAAGATTTGGAATAAACATATTTCAGCTTCAGATTTAAACTAAAAGAAAGACAAGAACAAAAAACTTCAAAAAGAATGCAAATATAATTTAATCAAAGAAAAATCAGAAAATTGAATAGCACATATATCTCTAGCATACGGGTATAAAACAAACTAAAAACTTGATTTATATAAGCAGAATGTATGACATAAAACTATCCTACTATAGATTTATATATTACCTTTTATACATCTATTTACGTACATTTCTGTATTTCATTTTTTGCGCAACCTGTATTTAAATGTTTTTTTTTTTATATTTGGTATACTTATATTCTTGTTATAGTTCTTATTCCTACCATTTAGTTAAATGGTTATTCAGAAACATTCAACTGTATGGAATAAAAACAGTAATTAATCATGCCATTTGTCATATCCTGTTCAATTCATATTTCCGCTTATTGAATCAATTGCATATTATTATTACTTTTGAAACCACACACATTTCGGTTGGAAAACCTTTTATTGCTGTTTGAAGTATATTTGTGGAATCTGATCGTATGTGTGAGGAAATGAAATTTTTTTATTTATATATTCAACTTCCTATATTGATAATTAAAAGTTAGTAAATGACATGTAATCGTGGATTGCATAAATGAACATCATGTAATATTATACTAATATCCACATTCTCAAAGAATATTTTAATTTGAAGATACATTAAAGAGAAAATATCGAATTGCATGTCTCTTAACTGTTTTCACTATTGAGCAATATGAATTCATTAAAATGTTTTCATGATTTTTTTCTTATAATGAAAACCACAGGCAGGTGAATGTAATAGGCGTGATGTTGTGAATTGTCTAGCAATACATAATTTTGATCACGATATTGTACAGTGACAGCCAAAACAGACATCATAAATACCTAAAGATGTTTATAATAAAAAATAACGAAGATATTCAAAGATATTGCATAATTCATCTGGTAGGAATTAAACATGTGTAAATAAGTCATAGATGATGGAAATAATAGTATCGATTCTGCGTTATGCTTCCTGCACGTTTAAATATGAAAATATCAAACATTTCACACACACACGGAATTATCGGTAGAACTTCTAATACGATATTACTTCAATAATAAACAATTTAAATACTATTTCGACTTGAATTGTTTTATTTTCGAACAACCATTTTAGAACCTGTCCCACAAACTAATTTTGCTGAAAATTGGTACCTTAGAGTTGCTTCGAGTTAATGTTTTATTTATTTCCATTGTCTAAGGTCAAATAGGTTAAATTTCCTGTCTTTGAATTTATTTGTTGCAATGGAATACCATGTCTTTTGAATTAAGATAGGTCTCTGTGTTACTCTTATTAAGCCCCAGTGGCACAGCGGCATGTCTGTGGATTTACAACGCTAGAATCCGGGTTTCGATACCCGTGGTGGGCAGAGCACAAATAGTCCATTGTGTAGCTTAATTACAAACAAACAAACGACAAGATAAACCCGATAATCATGTTATTCGAAATTTTATTTCTTCACACACCAACATTTGCGTTATTTACTCAGTTATACTTTATCCTCTCTTTGAGGAACGCTTGGTCTTCCACACAAACCAACATTTGCGTTATTTACTCAGTTATACTTTATCCTCTCTTTGAGGAACGCTTGGTCTTCCACACAAACCAACATTTGCGTTATTTACTCAGTTATACTTTATCCTCTCTTTGAGGAACGCTTGGTCTTCCAGCTCACGTTGTTTAATCTTAGTAATAATATCTTCCTGTGCAAGAAATTAGTACTTAGTTACTAAAACGTTCTTCAAAATTCATATAAGAAACTCAAGAACAACAAACAAAGGAAAATTATTATGCCAAAGGCCAGGCATGGCCTTGTGGTTAGAGTGTTCGAATCCCTGTCACACCGAATATGCTCGCCCTTTCATCCGTGGGGGCGTTAAAACCCCACTATTCGTCGGTAAAATAGTAACCCAAGAATTGGCTGTGGGTGGTGTTGACCAGCTGCCTTCCCTCTATTCTATCACTACTAAATTAGGAATAGCTAGCGCAGATAACCCTCGTGGAGATTTGCGCGAAATTCAAAACAAACAAAACTTATTTCAAAAATTCGTACCAAACTTATAGAGGTATGTTGTTTTTTTCGAAAAGAAAGACTTAATGGAATACTGATGGCTTAGAAAGGATAGGTAGATATAAGCAAGAGAAGCCTTAAAAAGTACTAATTGTTTTGCATCTTTTTTATGTTTTCGTTCTCTGCATTGTTATAAGTAGGTGTAGCAAAATTCAGTCCATAATTAAAGCACTTGACAGTAATGAAATAAATAATATAATAAAAATTGTGTTCAAGATAAATAGCGTGTATATTTTAACTTTATATAGTTAGATAGGTCTTAGTAAAGCACACGAGAATTATTTTGCTGCAGATGGTAAATATACATGAAAATATAATCATTGGCTAGGCTATTACTATAATCATCGTTTTAGTAAGCTATTTCTGTATAGTGTAACGAATTTATTATTATATATTTAATTTAATATCAACATTTGTTTAGACTAAGTTTATATTTAGAAATATGCATAGCTTATAGTGTTAAATGTGTATTACAAAACTCCCAACTATACTCTGAAGTTGTAGAAGATTCTCGAGTTAAGAATCAACAATATATGTATGTACGTAAACGCTTAATGTAGCTTTGTACTGTCACGTAATCTGAATTTTCTAGAAACTCTCCACACGCCTAAACATACCTATAAATATAACCAAATGAAATGAGTATCTATTATTAGTTTGCTATAGTTAGTGTGCTATAAACTGTGGAAGCTATAACTATGATTGTTATAACGCTTATCAATCGGAAAACTTCAGATATTTGACCAGAAGCATTTACAAACTTCGAACATTACAAATAATTTAACTTCAGTGGATTCTCATCGGACATAATTATTTTTACGAAAACATTATCTAACTTCAACAGTGGAAAACTCGACGTGTGTGGCTGGTGACTAACGAAGGAGAAAGCTAGCTAGCTTACCATTAATCAAATTGTACCTACATCAACTCGTAATTAACTCGCTCATCGTGAACCCTCGATAAGATATTAAGGAAGTTCCAGACTAGAAAGAAGACTTTATATTGCTTGTCAGATTTGTAAAATTTTTATATATAAGTCACTGTGTGTAATAACTATTTGTAATAACTGTTAATGTAAGTTATATTGTTGTTTGTATATTAAAACATATTTGTGTTAAAAAAAGCTGTGTGTATTAATCTTGTTGGCAAATATCATAAACTGGCTATATATGGACATTTACTTAAGAGATAAATCAAAAGTAAAATCTAACTACTAAATTTAAAGTATCATTTAACTCAATTTCAGACCATTAGCAATCGTAATACGTAACAATAGTGACAAGAGTAAATATTTATTAAAATGTCTTACTAATACACAGATCTATTTAAATTGATTCAGATAATTACAGTTCTTATCAACGTTGTTATTGTGTTTTTGTGACATAAAATTTTATATGAAAGATTAATTTCTTTGTAACGTGTAAAGGTTCGTTCATAATTTTCGCTATTTTCACAAGCGCACGATACTTGCGCTTTTTTAAACCCCCGCCCTCTTCTGAAAGCTTAGTTATTTTTTGTAAACATATATTATCAGACATTAATCGTTATGAATAGAGATCTAGAAATTTGAAAACAAAAAGTGTTTAAGTCCATAGAATTCGGCGTTTTGTACGGCCCCTAAAATGTACAACGACTACGCCATTAAAAAATTTGTCTAATTCATGCTATAACCCTCCTCCACCCCCAAATAACTCAGCGGTAAGTTAGAAGGCTTATAATGCTAAAAACCGGGTTTCGATACCGTCGTGCGTACAGCATGGGTAACTCAGTAGTGTATATATAGGGTTTCTGCGAACGTTGAAAACAGAAAGAGGCCCAAAATCATAAAAAATAACACAATCAAAAAATCACGAAAAAAAGCTCACAATCGTTAAAGAAACATCGAAAATGACAGTCACAATTAAAACAATTATCTGCAAGACTAAAATATTTTCGCCGTGTCTGTGAAAATACTGTAGTACTTTATTGGGATTCGATAAAGTGAGCTTCGTAGCAAAAGGAAGAACCGAGAAATAAATAAAAATGAAGAATACGAGCAGATGATGTAAGTGCGGGAAAGCGATATGTGTTGGCTATAATAGCCCGATGAGCTTCTACAGATCCAGGAATAAAAGATACATTCAGCTAGGCCGATACTGTACATCAATGCCACGAACACTATTCGTGTATCCAAATCCATCACCCTTATCTACGTGGGAAGAAGAAGTGTGTTGTACTGCGAAGGCGTAACTGCACGTGGCATACATTAGTTCTGTTACGGTTCACTTTATCCTTAAGTATTATACGGTAGCAGATATTTTTCATTGTGACATCTATAACCGATTGGTCTCTTCTCAATCTAGTACATTTGATTGAACTGTTGCCTTGCTGAAGTTGTGATGAATCCTTATAATCCCAGCAAGTGCAACAATATAGGCGTACGTTTAATGTTTTCTAATAAAACAAAATCATCTATAGATTATGATTCACAGAATAACCGATCTTAAAATTTGGTGGATAAACATTAATAATCGAAATAAGGTAAAGAAGCACGCTGAGTAAGAATAATTTCTAGAAACAGCAGCAAAATACTTTTCTGTGTTGACTCCGTGGTTGTGTTCTGGATGTTGTAACTGGAGAACCTGATTCGAGTCTGTGGATACTTCAAAATATTCCCTGTTATCAATCCCTTACTGAAGGTGATGAATGGTAGGGTGCTACTGAAACAAAAACTAGTGACCACTTATTCTAAAATATACAAAATAGTAATACAGGCTAGTAACCACTTATTCTATAATATATAAAATAGAAAGACATGCTAGTGAGCACTTATTCTAAAATATATAAAATAGAAATAAACAATAATAACCATTTATTCTAAAATATGCAAAATAGAAATACAGGCTAGTAACCACTTATTCTAAAATATGCAAAATAGAAATACAGACTGGTAACCACTTATTCTAAAATATACAAAATAGAAATACATGCTAGTAACCACTTATTCTAAAATATATAAAATAGAAATACAAACTAGTAACCACTTATTCTAAAATATACAAAATAGAAATAAACAATAATAACCATTTATTCTAAGATATGCAAAATAGAAATAAACAATAATAACCATTTATTCTAAAATATACAAAATAGAAATACAGGCTAGTAACCACTTATTCTAAAATATACAAAATAGAAATACATGCTAGTGAGCACTTATTCTAAAATATGCAAAATAGAAATAAACAATAATAACCACTTATTCTAA
>NW_013666042.1:243393-246195 GCF_000517525.1 Limulus polyphemus
TAAAATAGAAATACATGCTAGTAACCACTTATTCTAAAATATACAAAATAGAAATACAACTAGTAACCACTTATTCTAAAATATATAAAATAGAAATACATGCTAGTAACCACTTATTCTAAAATATACAAAATAGAAATACATGCTAGTAACCACTTATTCTAAAATAAACAAAATAGAAATACAGGCTAGTAATAATTTATTCTAAAATATATAAAATAGAAATACGGACTAGTAATAATTTATTTTAAAACACACAAAATACAAATACAGACTAGTAATCGCTTATTCTGAAACATACAAAACACAGATACAGACTAATGACCACTTATTCTAAAATATACAAAATAGGAATACAGGCTAGTAACCATTTATTCTAAAACGCCACAGCTGATGTGTTTCATAAACACTCATGGATCTTAAAATCAAATCTATTTTAAAATATGAATCTTTTAGGTAAGAGTAAAAGTAACCTAGTTTTCTCAAGTCTGACATTGACTTTTATATCTATTTATTTTTACAGTTTTTAGTTGGTGTGTGTACACATTCGTAAACTTACAATTGTAAGGATTATACATTTTTAAGTACTTAATGAGGTTTATTATTTTTCAAATGCGTCAAAATAAAGATAAAAGTAAATGTTCAGGGTAAACAGACTGTCATTTACTTATTGGATGCGTTTGTATTGAAATATCTTTTTTAGGGTAAACAGACTATCATTTACTTATTGGGTGCGTTTGTATTGAAATATCTTTTTTAGGGTAAACAGACTATCATTTACTTATTGGGTGCGTTTGTATTGAAATGTCTTTTTTAGGGTAAACAGACTGTCATTTACTTATTGGATGAGTTTGTATTGAAATATCTTTTTTAGGGTAAACAGACTATCATTTACTTATTGAGTGCGTTTGTATTGAAATATCTTTTTTAGAGTAAACAGACTGTCATTTACTTATTGGATGCGTTTGTATTGAAATATCTTGTTTAGGGTAAACAGAATGTCATTTACTTATTGGGTGCGTTTGTATTGAAATAGCTTTTTTAAATGCCTAACATTTCATGGGAAGTTAAAATTTCCAAATTGATTTTTCTCGTGAGTATAAAAACCAGTTACATTAGAATTGTTTGTATAAAAACCAGTTACATTAGAATTGTTTGTTTAAAAACCAGTTACATTAGAATTGTTTGTATAAAAACCAGTTACATTAGAATTGTTTGTTTAAAAACCAGTTACATTAGAATTGTTTGTATAAAAACCAGTTACATTAGAATTGTTTGTTTAAAAACCAGTTACATTAGAATTGTTTGTATAAAAACCAGTTACATTAGAATTGTTTGTATAAAAACCAGTTACTTTAGAATTGTTTGCATAAAAACCAGTTACATTAGAATTGTTTGTATAAAACCAGTTACTTTAGAAAAACAATTCTACTGTAACTGGTTTTTATACAAACAATTCTACTGTAACTGGTTTTATACAAACAATTCTACTGTAACTGGTTTTTATACAAACAAAGTTTAATGCTAATTTCGATTCAGTTAGTTTTGTAGAACATTAATGAAGTTAGTTTTTAAATATCTTTCCAAAACACCATTTTCAATCGTAGCTGGTGTAGTATTATTTCTCTGTAATCTGATTTTTGCGAGTGTTTACTGGAAAAATTAATTGCCCTGAGAACTCATGAACACTTATGCGGAAAACTAACAAAATCAAGAATGTAACTGTTCAATTACCCCTAAAATGGATTTATTATTTCTTTCTTTGTTTTTTTTAATCTCCTGTTTTAGTTGTGAGTAAATTCCAAAGATTAATTTTACCATGTAAATGAGCGGACAAGAAGTTAGGAATCTTACTCTCTTTAGGTGATTAATAACACAAAGCCGAAATGATGACACTGTATCGAAGAATTTTCCCATGATTTATTGTTGATATTAATTGTCATGTTAAATTGTCAGTTACTCACAATGCATTACTAGCTTATTGATGACGGGGAATGACACATAAACGAAAGATAATTTACAATAACTAAGTATATATGCTAGATGTTTTGACTACGGTTCTATGGATTTTACTATAATAATTACAGTTTACATTATGAAAGTTCTAGTAACGTAGAAATATTTTCAGATGCTACTTTTTGTTCCAGTTTTACTTATTTTGGTACACATATAAACTCCTGTAGAAACCTCCTCTCTGTAAATGAAACAATGAAGATAAAATGTGTGACACACAAAAAAATCGAATCTTTAAATCTGATTCAACGGCGGAGAACATGACTACTTGTTAGATGGTGTGGTATTGCAACAGATCCGGAAATCTTAAAGTCTAAGAGTGAGGCACATGGCTGTGTATGTAGTACATAACCTAGAGAACATAAGTACTTGTTAGATGGTGTGGTATACCACCAGATCCGGAAATCTTAAAGTCTAAGAGTGAGGCACATGGCTGTGTATGTAGTACATGACCTAGGGAACATGACTACTTGTTAGATGGTGTGGTATTGCACCAGATCCGGAAATCTTAAAGTCTAAGAGTGAGGCACATGGCTGTGTATGTAGTACATGACCTAGGGAACATTTTACCGTAATGTTTTCTTTGATCCGAGTAGTTGTAAATATGTTTTTAACCTACTGTAGTGGACCACCCACATGCTATAATCATACTATTCCTTCATTATTTTAGTACCCTCTATGGTTATGCTATTCCTTCATTATTTTAGTACCCTCTATATTCATGCTATTCCTTCATTATTTTAGTACCCTCTATATTCAATGCTATTCCTTCATTATTTTAGTACCCTC
>NW_013666042.1:247117-250682 GCF_000517525.1 Limulus polyphemus
TACCCTCTATGGTTATGCTATTCCTCATTATTTTAGTACCCTCTATGGTTATGCTATTCCTCATTATTTTAGTACCCTCTCACTTCACGTATCCTTGTAATATTCTTGCATTTTCACTTTGTATCCACTTTATCGTTCTTTATTTGATCTTGAATCGTTCTCCTCTTTTGCATCGTCGAGATTCGCACCACGTCTGAATGTCTTCGCTCTCTTTCACATTTGAGGGTTTACCGTGGGTTTACCGCTCCTGTATGCGGACGTACTTTTTTAAGGGCGCTTGACCGCACTTCCTCCGTCGAAACGTCTCTGACCCTACTTATTGCTAAATGTTTGGGCAATACATGTACCATCGTGACCACATTTACATACTTGTAACACCTCAGACATTTTGATACTGTACATTTAATACTCGTTTTCATACCATTAGGGAATCCGGATATTTCGCGGACCCCAAATTTGGCATTTAGTTATATTAGAGCATCTAAATAAGCAGGCCTACTAATTACCATTCGTAACTTGGTTAAGTAATTTAAATTTCATTATAGCGGCGATGATCAATAAACTGAAAAAGTACAAACTAGTATTTCAAACATTAAATTTACATTAAAGTGGGCCTGTAAATGTGGGCCATAGGCCCACGGGTTCGCTAGTTAACATATACAACTTTAATTCCAGCTTTCAGAACTTTGTGTTCTTTATATAATAGGGCACATTAGCAATGTTGTGCAATCTGAAGAGACATCGGGTGTTACGCAGAATCAGAAATATTACATATTTTGAACATTCAAGTTTATTTTGAAATCTCTTAAAGGATTCAAAACTCATCATTTTCTTTATATCATATTTTGGTTAATTTTTTATGCATAATAAATCGACGAGAATAATACCAATTTTTTAGCCAAAGAAAGGTTTAACTTTAACATCTATCATTTTGTGACAACTGGTTTGTTTTGAATTTCGCGCAAAGCTACACGAGGACTACCTGCGTTAGCCCTTCCTAATTTGTAGGGATAGACTAGAGGGAAAGTAACTAGTCAACACCAACAACCGGCAACAAAAAGTTGGATTAACCGTCACACTACAACACCCCCATGGTTGAAAGAGCGAGCATGTTCGGTGTAACGAGGATTCGAACTCTAGCCCCTAACCACGAAGCCATGCCATGCCTTGTGAAAGCTGTTAATTATTTAATTAAAATAGCTTGAATATGTAGTATATCATGCTACATATGCTGAAAATGAATTCAATATTTAAAACCCTGCTGAGAAATATGATTGGAGGTTTCTTTTGTTGTATCTAACTAGCAAGAATGTAATGCTTTCTTTAGATACTTTACAACGAGTACTAAAGAGAGAGAGATCATAGTATCGTAAGTACAGATGATTTTACACTTTATCTTTTTTCAAATTTCATTACACAATTCTTTATAGTGATCGTACTTTTATAGATTTGAGTCCTATAAATTCATCCTGGTAATGTAGCACACACCTCACAACACTTACTATGTCTTATAAACATAAAAGGAAAGATAATTTAAGTGAAGAGATGGAACTTTATTTGTAGACTCCATATTTGTACTAGAAAAGTGATGAGAAAGTTTACTTCTATTAAGAACCATTGTCGCTTCACACTTGTAAAAGAAGTGTATTACAAAGGTTGAGAATGATTGAAACGATTTTGGAGGCTCACCATCTGGCTACAGTTCATGTCGCCACGTCTGGTCATACCGTAACTGACGAATGTTTCCGTTGTAAAATACTCCATCGTAGGGTTGTCCTGTCCAAAGAACAACGCTCTTCCATGATATTTTTCTTATTACATTTAGTGTACGTGGATTATAGTTTCCCATTGCAAATTCCAATAGTCTTGTCACACAGAAATTCATAGGTGCTGTTTCCAGCGATGTGAATTGTGTGTCTTCGTATGAAATAGCCTAAATACCCATTTCATTCTACAGCTGCTTAAGCCTGTGATGGTCAAATGGATATGTGGTAGAAGGAAGTTGTGTACAAGTGAACTGTGTTGCTTTATCAAATGGAAAGCCTTTTAGATTATGTTGTTATTGTTGCCTGGAGCACGTGACAATTTTTGCCACTGACCTTTTAGTTCCTGAATTTTCACCCTCACTCACGACTGAGTTACTACTTGTTCCTGTTCTCTTTCTGGATTGTCCTGATACCCCAAGATGATCCACTTTCCTTTGTGTGTGTGTGTGTTTTTTTTCCAGTACCATTACATAGAAGAGATATCTCCGTCTTGAAAATTCTAAATCCTCTCTTTGAGTGCATCTTTATGAATACAGTATATGAACATTTTGCGTCGGAAAGTACTGTTACACACCTCTCTAAATACTCACATAAAAAAATGTCAGAATGTGATTTTTATATATATATCGTTCGAACGCGACTTTATATGGGCTGTGGTTGTCACGTGATTTGCTGATTTGTATATTCAAAATTATTTTAATGTAACGTACTCAACCCTCTATACAAGTATGGTTCTCAGAAAGACAACTTTCTTGTTTTTAACAGCAATAGAAACTTTGTTTAAAGAGCTTGTATACAACATGTCTAGTAGATAAAAATATCAAACTAAGGAGAAATGTCGAAACTGTAGAGGCGATTAGGAAGAAAATAAAACCCTATAATGTGTTAGGCTTGCTCAGGTGCTCCACTACAACTTTAATTTACTGTACAAGAGGATATTGGATTACACACTCGGGATTACGCAGTTCATGTTTCTGTATTTACTAAGCAATCAATTCAAAGTTTTGTACTATATTTTATAGTTCTATAGTTTTGATAAAAGCTGGTTGTTGAAACCTCCATTATACTTTACTTTGATAATTGTCTACTTTTGAGTTTGTTTGGTTGAATTTAAGCACAAAGCAACACAATGGGTATCGAAACCCGAATTCTATCGTTATATGTCCGCAGACATACCACTGTGCCACTGGGGGGGGGGGCTACTATAGGGACTTTAGATAAATAGATTGATTTTCTTTTACAAGAAACGATCATACTTTAAACACATTGAAAACGTAATTTTGTCTTTTAAATACTGTCGATATACTTTTCAAAATGTGTACCTAAATAAACGTGTACTTAGAAAATGCCAGGATGAGTACAGCATAATAGCTAGATTTACAAATATTTTATTATTGAACTTACTAATTTCATGGCAAAGTCTCAATACTCTGAATAACAGTTAATCAAGAAGGTTATTAAACCTGATAACTTACATCAGATAATAAAATAACTTTGGATACAAAATGGTACTACAAGTTTTTGCCACGGTTACTAGTGTTTATTCAATAAATAATGGAAATACCAATAGTATTTGTATTAAAGTAAGGAATTAGGCTTCATATTTACTTTTATTATTCCAAATAGCTTGTCTGTTGAATAATTCAAAAGAATAAATTAGTAAAATGCTATACATCCTTCAAATCCTATAAAGGTTCACAGTGGTGAGTAAAAGATACTTAAAACACCATACATATAAGTTAAAGAACAGTTTCACTTCTCACTTTAATGAAAACTACATGAAAGGCAATAAATTGTTT
>NW_013666042.1:251528-259912 GCF_000517525.1 Limulus polyphemus
TAAAATGTTGGAACAATAGAAGTCCTTTTACTCCAAATAAATCAATCAATTTCTTCACTTAACTGATATTTTTGTTATGATTTGGATATGTGTTTCAGTGTACAATTGTTGAAATATTTTTGTAGGCAGATTTTCCATCATATCATCCTCAGTCTTTCGTATTTCTTATATGTTGGCCAAAGTAAGGAATCTTAAAAAAAGGTGCATTCATCATTATATTAATACAAATAAAAATGTCTTAATATCTGTCATATTATGATAATAAAGTATTAAGTAATAATACTGTTATTTGTTGACGTTCATATAATTTAATGTAGAGTCGATTTGACCAATACTCTCTATCAACTTCTTGTACTCTGTAGCTTTTAGATTTAACATCTGTTACATTGTGTCACATTTAGAATATATACTTTTAAATAACAGTAAATTCTCAGTTTTAATGCATATAGCAGCAGTTTTTTGAATTGCTAATACTACATATATGTTATATAATTCTACAGTGTATAATCGCAGCTATCTTATCTGAATACTGACTATTAATGTAACTTCCGTATGTAACTAAATACTGACTCTTAATGTAACTTCCGTATGTAACTAAATACTGACTCTTAATGTAACTTCCGTATGTAACTAAATACTGACTCTTAATGTAACTTCCGTATGTAACTAAATACTTTTTAGTATTGTAAAGTTTAACTGGTGAATATCAAACTTGATTTCTTTGTTGGTGGCGGTTTGTCAAGCGTTTAATCTAGTTACAAATTCCAGCCTACTCTATAAATTATTTGAAACTTTAAGCGCCAGCTGGACTGAGCTCGACCAAAAAGAACTGCGTGATCATTGTCTAGAAAATTTAACTGGCTTTTTTTTTAATCCAGGCAAGTTTGTGGTTGCCCGAGGTTACAAGGTAGTATTACTTCTAGCAATTTAATAACGTTTAATTCTTCCTGTAGATAAAATAATAGATACATATATAAAGCCTTTATATGCTTACAGGTTCTTTCTAACAGTTTTATTGTTTGTGAAACCGTTCATTACTTGATGTTCAAATGAAATCACTTTTATTTAAAATGAACTTTCGGACTTTATGTGCTGGAAGACATCGAAAGCTCATGAAAAATAAAGGTTTTTAACTTTGAAAAAGTCTTTAATTATTCATTAACTCATTTTACGATTTTGAAATAGTAGTTACAGTTTGTCATTTGTTCATTTACGTTTCCTTTTATAGGTAACTTAATGTATTGTAAAATATGAAATGTTTTCAATTTTATACAAAATTTTATAATATCTCTTTTCAAATGTTTCCACCAATCAAAAGGCTAGAAGCTCTGAAATCATACTATTAAGAAATCCACATTTTGATCTCAACCATTGGCGAAATAACTCCAACACTAACATAAAAGTTTTTTTTAAACTTATAGTTCCCCAGGGGCTAAGCGGTAAGTCTGCAGATTTACGACGCATAATATCAGGGTTCCGTTCTCGTGGTGGGCACAGTACGAATAGTCCATTTTGTAGCTTTGTGCTTAACAACAAACAAATAAATAATTAAACTTATAATATTTTTATTTGTGTTGCCAGAGGTAAGAAGCCACATTGTCAGACAACAAGGGTTCTGTTCTATAAGTTTCAGAGTGTACCAAATTCATGGCATTGCATGTTTCCTGTAAGTTATGTTTTCAATTTATCTCAGTATTATTCAGATAGGTGAAACGACATTCTCTCTTTAAAGCAACTTTCAAGCATATTTAACACCATTTGATGGCTTTTAAGGTGCTTATAATGAAAATGTTTTAAGAAAGGGGCGACTAGAATGTTTGAAAATATTCAGAACGCGAAGATGTTTAAGGAAGTGGTTATGGGCAGAGACATCTAATTTATCTTTGAGTGTTCGTATAACTTTTGATCACTTGAAATATTGGATAAAGATGTGCATTATTTGCCTACTAATCCTGGTTATCTCTTAATACAAGATCAATGAAGAAGACAAGGATAAAATTCGTAAAATACAAGCTTACGCAATTAATTTGTAAGTGACATTATGGTAAATTGTTGACCTTGGCCTCTAAATGATCTCTTCCCACATTTAAAATGTTTATACTTCTTCCGAATTCTTACCAAATTTCATTCAAATTGCTTTATCGTTTAAACAGACAGTTATACACATAGAGAGACGAATATAAATTATATTCGCGAAGACAAACAAACAGCTATAAACACAGAGAAGAGAACAAAAGAGAAAATGTTACCTAATGGGTGAAGACAAACCAACAGCTACAATACGGATAGGAGAATAAAAAACAATTCACCTTACCAGAAAGGCGAGAGAAACAGACAGTTATAAACACGGAGTGGAGAGGAAAAGCTGTACTCTCCTTACCTGAACGGCAAGCGTAAAGAGACAGTTATACGCATGTGGAAAAGAGCAAAAGAGAACACGTTACCTGAAGGGCGAGAACAAACGTACAACCACACATGGAGAGAGGAGAATAAAACTATGTTTACGCTACTTGACGAGGAAGAAGAAACGCTGTATTCATGTCACATTGAAAGAAGAAGATATTAATATTAGTATTTTAATGTACTTTTGTGTTAATGTATTCCCAAAGCCGAAAAAAGATCAAATGTAGATTAACTTAACGTGTGTTATCGTTCGCTCTTTTATAAAATAGTAATATTAGAAAATATAGAGTTAAACCCAACAGTTAAATTTAGATAGTAATGTTGGGAAATGCATAAGCTTGTTTATAATTAATAAGCAATTTTATTGTTATACTGAAGTTATACTAGAAACCTTATTTTGTTTGTTAACTGTTTTTCTAGGATATTGCTCCTGTTGGTACAATGCATCCAGAATTAATCGATTAGGTTGTCCGAGTTTTACCTCTGTCATATTTTTTCCCTTAGTTCTAAACTCCCCAATGTTTACTTATCTTCCTCTTGAGATTTTCTTTCTGATAGTCTGCGTTTCTGCTTATGCTTCAGGGACCTATTGCACAGGGCCATACAAAGCATATAGGCTTCTAACAGCAGACTATCTATACACCACTGGCAACGACATTGTATAATGGCTAGTTTACATAACAAGCAAATATTTACATCACAAACAGAAACTCCTAACAAAGGTGTAATAAAAAATACAGTTAATTTTCCTTACCATCTGAAAAGTTTACTGATACCATTAAGAAATTTTTTTGATAGTCACGTCAATCTCTAAAAGACGAATGCTTCTTAATTGACTCAGATATTTGAATAAAAGAATTAACATAAGAATGCAAGAGTGCTCCTTCAGTATTATCAAACTACTGCTACGTCAAGTTAAAGTGTAATAAAAATTGGAAACATTAAGGCTATTATGGGCTGAATGATCGCTTATTTGCTTTGTGATATAAAATACAAAAAAAGTGTAAAATATTTTGTCTCACTTGTCACTTTGAAGGGAGTAAATAGTTTAAAATTGTTTCAAACTGTTCGTGAACAACAACCAAACCTCAAAGAAAACATTGATATATTTTACTCTATAGGAAAACCATAGACTACTGAAACCGAAGGATCACGTTAAGCTGTCGCTAATTGACTACAAGTGTTTTTAACAATATATAATCATTATTAAAATTGTTCGGAAACCTGAATGTGGCAGGCTTTAACCTACAACACAAGCAGTTGACCACTATCGATTCTGTTTCATTGCAATTGCAGGCCTGCTCTGAGACTGAATCATATGCTCACAGCTGCAAAAAAATATTGTACCACTGCATGGAAGGTTAGAAACAGACTTCACAAAGCCACTCTGATGTCCAATGAGATGCATCTCATTCACAATAAGGCAAAAAACATCTATTCTGTAATGTTGCTTACAGTATGTCCAGTGAACAAGCGACATGTTAAAAACTATTCCTTTTACAGATGAGTTGTGCTTCATCTTGCAGCAAAAAAACAAACAACAAACAAACAAGAGTTTATTCATTGGGAGAGAATCTGAAACCAGAACCAACTTCATTTCCATACGAAAGGTGGCGCATGTGGAGCTAGTGAAAACACGGTGTGGGCGGGAATAAGTATTGATGAACATACTGATCTTTACATCTTAGTAAATGGCACAGACACCATAGCATACAATATGCGACATTAGTTTCATCCTCCTGCTTGTGCAATTGTTCCTGACTTTAGACCAACAAATGATAATTGAATGACCTGGACTGTTCACTGACCTCAATCCCATCAAACATTACTGCGTTAAATCCTTGAAATAGATTTTTTCAGAGAAGATGCCGCAGACGTTTACCAAGACTGATTTTAAACATACAGCATCAGTGTCAGGTTGCATCTACTATTCATGCTGCCTATACTCCATACTGACGATAAATGTCATCACTTGCGATTTAAAGATGTGAAATCACTTCTATCAAATGTTCAGTTAAGAGCATAGACCGAATGGTTAATCATGTGCATTTTAAATAACATGATGAGTCATTGGATGCCTAATTTTGTCTTTTTACAGCTAGAATTTACTTCGATTTTATAACATTTTAATAATATAGCTCCAACGTTTGTATTTGTTGATAAGATATGGTTAATTCACTGGTTTCACCCTTTTGTATGTTTAAATATAACTCGTTGTATTTTCGCTACAATAGGTTAAGGTTGCTGTGCAACTGAACTTTCAAGCAAAGGACCAAATATCTTCATGATGATAACAATATGTAATATGATTGAAATACTACGTCATATTAGTAATAGTAGTTTAACAGCTGAATTGAACTTTCCTCGTTCAGCTCTCGTAAAGAATTGCTGATAAGTATTATATCCTTAACTAATTCACCAGGTGGAAAATATTAAAAATGATAAATATTAAAAACACGGTAATACCAAAAAAACATCTTTAATACGGACGTTTCTGTATTCCTTAAACTCCTTTAATATTTACAAAAAAATTAGTTCATGATATTCATAATATTCATATTACAAAAAAAAAACAACAGTAGCGTTGAGCAAGTTTTCGTATTTAATAGGAAGTTTATAAAGAACAGATTTAAATGGTAACAATATAATGGAATGTACGATAAAACGTACGGAACCCACCTGCTTAATAAACAATATTGTTAAGATAAACTATTATAGAGAAAGGCTTAAATATAAGTATAAAATCTGTATTTAAAACAATATTAAATATCAAAATAAAAACACCGAGAATCCGGAATTGATTAGATTAATGACTACATGGAGGAGTTGATGTTATTATTTAATGTTGGGTGATCATTGAAAATGGAGAGGCTCTCTTTAATAAAGAGTTCGTGATCTGTGGTTCAGGGGCCTACTAACAATTTGAGATAATTGTACAAACTCTCCCTTGAGTTTAATATAACAACTACAAAGATCAATACTATGTTCCTCCCACCTCCTACTACGAGTAATTGAACTGGAAATAATACGTATGAGAAGAAGCATGAGATAAACAGAAATAACTAGCCCTGGGTCTACCAGAAGCATGAGATAAATAAAACGAACCATACCAACAACAAGTCATCAATAAAAAAAAAATCTCCTGAACACTATATAGAAAATCAGCGCTGAGAGTAATCAAACAATGTTTGTAATTTAGTTAAACACATCAAGCCATTTCAATTGAGAACATCAACTTTTGCCTTGTTTGGTGGAGATTAGTGAAATAGTGAGCGATGAGTAAGCGGACAAACATACAAAATATTTATTATTGAATGCCAATAACCGCGGCCACGAAACTGTAAATCTACCAGAAGAAGAGCATGATCATTCTGAGGAAATCATAATTGAGTAAAATCAGAAATATAACGTTGCAAGGAAGTGGAAATAAGAAATTTATGAATTCTGGACTGTCTTAATCCACCAACAAGATACTGACGCCATGAACTAAATAAAAAACGAAAAACAACCAAAAGTGAAACATTTGCAACCCATAAGAAAAATGCCCACGACTAACATCTCTGTCTAAAGAAACATCGGTTATACAATTAGAATCACCAGCAAGAATAATATCAAATTCTACAGGTAGTACTGTTTATAAATAATCAAAAAATTTGCCGACGGTCGGCAACATTGCTAGGCGCATAGATGTTAACTAAGTCGAAAGTATAATCAGAAATAGTACATTTAACACCTACAATACGTCCACCATTATCGGAAAATATAATGAAGTATACTGAGACAAAGATTTATCAAAAAATAACTAGCCCTGGGTCTACCAGAAGCATGAGATAAACAAAAATAACTAGCCCTGGGTCTATCAGAAGCATGAGATAAACAAAAATAACTAGCCCTGGGTCTACCAGAAGCATGAGATAAACAAAAATAACTAGCTCTGGGTCTACCAGAAGCATGAGATAAACAAACATAACTAGCCCCTGGTCTACCAGAAGCATGAGATAAACAAAAATAACTAGCCCTGGGTCTACCAGAAGCATGAGATAAACAGAAATAACTAGCCCTGGGTCTACCAGAAGCATGAGATAAACAGAAATAATTAGCCCTGGGTCTACCAGAAGCATGAGATAAACAGAAATAACTAGCCCTGGGTCTACCAAAAGCATGAGATAAATAAAACGAACCATACCACCAACAAGTCATCAATAAAAAAAAAATCTCCTGAACACTATATAGAAAATCAGCGCTGAGAGTAAACAAACAATGTTTGTAATTTAGTTAAACACATCAAGCCATTTCAATTGAGAACATCAACTTTTGCCTTGTTTGGTGGAGATTAGTGAAATAGTGGGCGATGAGTAAGCGGACAAACATACAAAATATTTCGCTTATATAATATATAGATTTAAATATCAAAATATATCTCTGTATAAGATTTTTTTTATCCTGTTATCTTTATTAAAAAAACCCATAAACAATACACTCTATCATATTAGTTGGAAAGCTATTTTCATGTTATTCATTTTTTATGAATAGGATCTGATAAAATTAGTAGTTTTATTTAATACTGTCAAACAAATATAAATTTTTGTTCCAAAACAAACAAAAAGTAAAATATTAGCATATACAGGCAAACATATATTAAATATGAAAATCAATGACACAGACTTTTTCCAAAAATTGATTTAAGAGTAGCTTTCAAACCAGAAAGTAAAATCAATTTTTATTTAGAT
This sequence comes from Limulus polyphemus, assembly GCF_000517525.1. Taxonomy (NCBI): domain Eukaryota; kingdom Metazoa; phylum Arthropoda; class Merostomata; order Xiphosura; family Limulidae; genus Limulus; species Limulus polyphemus. The sequence continues at coordinate 258,662 of NW_013666042.1, forward strand.
ATAAAGACAGAATTTTATACTTAGATTTATATAATATTTGAACCAGAAAATGTATTTAAGTTTTCGTTTAATGTATATAAAAATTACATATTGTTTCTATTTCCAATATTCTGTTTTCACTTAGGATCATAATTTTAGTTAAAACAATAGATTATTTTTGGGTTTGTCCAGGAAAAGATCACATTCACCAACCATTGTAGGCGATTATTCATTAATTACACTATACTCAGGAAGTAAGAAATACGAAAGTTGTATTAATTGTGTAATGACAATTGTATCGTTTTTTAATATCATTATTGTGCTACAGATATATAATAATCGTTAGATTATTGAAGAAAAATGACGTTATGCCGTCATTAATCAGCAACTACTGAAAATCCATGAAAAATATTTTAAACTTTAAAGTATTCAATTTTCCTATACAGAAACAGTAAACTTTTTGGAATATAATGAAAAGTTCCATGTGAAGCTGCTAACATGGATTTTTATTTCTGTTTACCATATTTGGATTACGGATAGTGCATTTTAACTTTTGGCAATGTTACGAATTACAGTTTATAATAGCCTAAAACTGAATTAAATTGTAAATTAGATTTAGTAGTTGAATAAATGCCAATATGTATCCAATTTATGATATTTGCCAACAAGATTGATACACACAGTTTCTTTTTTTTTATACAAATATGTTTTAATATATAAACAACAATACAATTTACAATAACAGTTATTAAAAAATGTTACTACAAACAATGATTTATATACAAAAGATCCACAAACTTACAAGCAATATAAAGTCTTCTTTCTAGTCTGGAGCTTCCTTGATATCTTATCGAGGGTTCACGATTAACGAGTTAATTACGAGTTGATGTAGATACGATTCGCTTAACGAGAAGCTAGCTAGCTTTGTCCTTCGTTATTCACCAGCCACACACGTCGAGTTTTCCACGATGAATTTATATAACGTTTTCGTAAAAATACTAATGACCGATGAGAATCCACTGAAGTTAAATGATTTGTAATGTTCGAACATTGTAAAAGTTCCTGGTCAAATATCTGAAGTTTTCCGATTGATAAGCGTTATAACAATCACACTTATAGCTTCGAAAATTTATAATACACTGACTATAGCAAACTAATAATAGATACTCCTTTTTTTTGGCGCGTAGCGTTGGTAATATTTATAGGGGTGTGGAGGCATAACAATACTGAGCTACATTTAAGCATTTACGTATATACATATATTGTTGATTC
>NW_013666042.1:260901-267141 GCF_000517525.1 Limulus polyphemus
AAACAAACGTTGATATTACAATACATATATATTAACAAATTCGTTACAATATAAATTTAATTTAAACAAACATCGATATTAAAATATATATACAATAACAAATCCGTCACAGCAGTTAACTATATTCTGCTCTGAAAAAAAATGAATGTTTTAGCACGCATTAGAAGCATGATCAGATTTTGGGAATGTGAGTTTTGTTTAAATTAATACTTTTCCTATAACTGATACTTGAAACCGTCGGTACTTGGTGAAACTCCATTATTATATAATTGAGGAAAAACAAAATAAATGAAATTTTTGTGAAACGTACAATTGTCTTTGTTTCTTTTTTCTTCAATTATGTTAAAACATTACCTACTTTCAGTAGTTTGCGTAAGTACGTGAAAGTTCATTTAAAAAAATTAATTTGTTAATTATTTTAATGTTGTATTGATTAGAAGCTACCTTTTATGATGCAGATGTAAACATAAATATGTTGTTAATTTTTGATGTTTTATTTCTCTTCAGTGTCACAGTTATACATAAGAAAAATCACTCTAAAAGTAAATTTTGCCGCAGCGGCGCTAAACGATTGGTCAGATATATTCATCATGTCAATATAATAGAGCTGATTTAGTTCGTGTGTTTTGTGTATATTATGAAATCGAATCTTATTTTGTTGCCTGTTTACTTATATTTCCAGTCTCTTATACTTCATTTGATTTATTCTCTTCTCTTGAAGGTTTTTGTTTTTTTACGCTCACTATAATTGGCTTTATTTGTTTTCATTATAATCAAATTAAACGAATTCACAGAACGGTGGAAGTTTTTATTTTAATATATTCTTTTGCTTGAATACATTCATTCGTCAGACCTAAATAAGCTATATGTCTAGCAGAAGTATTTATTCTGCTCACGTTGACATTCGCTGTGTATAATATATTAGAAATTTACAAAATTTACAAAAGATCAACTAAAACATATTCTTTTTTATTTGTGCTCAGAGCTAAGTTTATACTTTGTTTATGTATTTATCACGTTGTCTTTATTTTTAACACTTGGAGAAATAGAAATCAAGCTTAGCTGAATTATATATTTACTAAATAGTTTGACGTATGTATTTGGGTTCACTTGTTAATATTAACTCCATGGTTTAAACCAATCTTAAAAAAAATTGAATATTAAAAACAAAACTCATAATCCTTTCCCAGAACAAGGTCAACTCATAGTGATGATTATATGTAATCATTTATAAAAAATGATAATAATTTAAAAAATTGTACCTTGAAGAAAGACATATTGACTGCGACGCTTAAACTATTTTAATGTCTACCCATTTGGATTATTCTTCAGCCAGAAACCAAATTGTATTAAAAATCGATTTATTTTCTTCTGAGTTGCGAAGGGTATCAGGTGAGCTCGCATACATGCACAGACAAGCTCATATGTAATAAAATAATAAAGTTTCTCTGAAATTAACGAATCTTTACTTTTAATGTTTTAAAAATTAATTATGTAGTAGTTTGTAGTAAATCTTGTTTTATTAGCGATAAAAATATCCATATGTTTAAATATTTTGAATTTAATATTATTTCTGAAACCAGTTTTTCCTGCTTGCCCTTACTTTGACGTTTTTTTTTCCTCAAGTAAACATAAGACCAGAAGTAGTTGATTTATGTAAGCTGGTCAGAGGTAAAAAAACTTTATACTTTACCTATAGAGTGTTAGCTTTCTGTAATTTTAAGTTTTGTAGTGTACTTCACGATTACGAAAGATAAATTATTCTTTATCTATTAACTATTATTAAAAACTTTGGAAAATTCTCTCTTAAGTTATCAAAACGTAAAACATTGTACTGAACTCCTAATTCTCCATTTTTACAAGTTTTGTAATGTTTATTTACAATATCTTTATATCAGTTTCTGAATTGACTTCTTTGTTATTTCATTATTACTTTCATTTTAAATTTGTAATGTTTCCCTACCATTCCATATTCATGAAATACGCTTTCTTTCTCTGACACATTTCACTCAGTAAGTAAATATATAATTTAATATTCAGAATATAACATTATCCATTTGTGAGTTGGGTCCAGATATCACTGATGTAAAACATTAGTGATGCACAAAAGAAGCAAAATGTTTAACATAAAGTAATTAATCTTAATTGAGAAGTGAAATAAAATAAAATAAATAAAACTTACGACAACGGCTTTAGTTAATATAAAAAAATCTTCTGACTCTTGATACAGTGCAATCATTCTCCTTTTGCTATCCTGACACTTAATACATTTATAGCAACATAAGTATGTGAAATTCCTATTGCACCTTCTGTTGCCAATTTAGCAAATACATTTATGAGATTAGAACTTTTAAACTCACAATTTAGTAAATTAAATAAATTTAGATGAGTTAATAATGTTATGACATTACAATTAATGTATTAATTGGTATTATGCAGTGGACTAACTGTTTAATCGTGATATTACAGATTTCTTTTCGTCAAAGTTAAATTTGAAAATATAATCTGTGACATAGAGGTCTAATATCATTATCAAACACACAACGCATATTTTCAATTATTCTATATATCGACAACAAATATATTTTATTGAATTCCACATATAAATGTATATTAATTATTGTCTAGGAGGAAACTTTCTAAAATACTTTATTTAGGTGAATTTAACATATTTTTTTACAACAAGCTAGGGATAAAATGCGCAAAGTCTTGTTGTCTAAAGATGAATTATTACAAAACAAGCTCTTATAACAAGTCAGGTGCATACCACGGCAGCATGGAATGTTTAATAGGCTTTTGTTATCCATTTAATTACTATTAATTATTGAATTAAAATTTATATCCTTTTTTTATTCGGCTAAAACAGCTATTGATCCAAAAATGGGTTTCAGTAAGAAAAGCAAAATAACTAAAAATAAGGTTAATACTTAAGTATTACTAACAAGAACAAGACATTGATAATACTTGCTGACCTTTCCATAGGCTCCAACCTTTACAAGAATAGTTCTGAAGTATTACGCATAGAATGAAGAAAACACAAAAGTAGTTCTTTCTCCTACAGTAGCATTTCAAACACCAATAATATGGTAGCCCTTTAATCACTCTCTCACCCTATTTCTAGAGGTATTCTACATACCTTAAACACTCTATAATCTGAAAGGAAATGTACAACTCAGAAAAAGTTAGAAACATATTTTTTGCTATTGAATATTAATAATTTTGTATTTATTTAATTTCTGAACTATAAAATAGTGAGTGACGTTTAGAGATAATCAAAATATGTATATATATTATGTTCTCATTTCACATATTCACTGGTTTAATGAAAAGTGCTAAAGAATAGAAATGTGGTAGAAACAATTACATAATTACAAAACTTGTTTGATATGGTTGAGAAGTTCCCAATCTCTCAGAAATGTTAGAACCTAAGTAAACGGAATAGCTTTCAATAATCACAATTCCGAATATTGTAATGATAAACTCGTTTAAGGGAAACAGTGTTGCTATCCAAGATCAATGAGATTATTATTATTATTACTGGCAAGAACCTGTTTGATTCAACTAAAGTTATTACATTGAAGCAGGATTTTACTAAAACCAGAAGAAAAAAAAAGTTTCAGATATATCTATTGAAACTAACTTACTAACTCAAACATAATATTTGAATATCAAACCACTAGGAAATCACTATGGAATGTTTTTGTGTATGCCTTAACAAACATAAAGAAAACTCCCATAATTTCAGAAATTGGCAGCACATATGATTGCTTTCTAGCCAGGCTTTTAGTTGAGTTTTTGGAAAATTTAATAATTATAATAAACATATCTTAAAAGATATTTTTGTATTTTCAATTGAAACATAAAAGTTACAGTTTGGAAATAAAGTTCACTGTACTAGTTTTGATGCAGAATTGTTGTGTCCTTCTAGAGAAAAAACACAACTGTGTTGTTTAGACCATAATGACAGTGAAATTTATGTGTTATTAAAAGATGTAAATTTTTCCATTATGTAATCTTAAGGTAAACATAATAGCATTCGTTCCGCAACAGAATATCAACAAGATCATCAGCATTTATTTTCAGGCACTTTGACTCATAAGGATAATAATAATGATATGTTTCATACCAATGTTATTCAATGAAGATCAGAGATTCTGATGCATCGTCTTTATAAAATCAAAAGCACTTACAAGATTTTATTTAAAGAACTTGACATCGTCCTCAGGTTTTGAGGAAAAAATGGTTTCTTATCGATAAGATGAAATATATCGGAAAGAAATCAGAAAACAGAACTCAATTAAACAATCAAACCATTAAGCTATAAACTATCTTTGGTACAGTTTATATTAGAAAATATACTTTATGTGTAAAAAACAAAACAAAAACAGTAACGTGCTCGTTCAAAGAGTTTATCCACACGCATAGTTAAGATATGTTTTACAACAGGGTGTCATTTATACTGTTTTTTTTTGTTCATATTGCGATTAAAAATCTGATTTCGTTAAAGTACCATTGTACTAAGTAACTAATCTTTTTGTTTTTGTGTGTGTGTAAGAAAAGATAATGATAATAAATAAATTACGATTATTTATATACATAAAACTCCAGTTTCAAAATTAGCATATTTAGTTGCCACTTAGGAACTAGATTTTATCCAATACAAATTTAAAATCATAAATTTCATTTAAGAAGGTCTTACTGTTAGAGTGAATTTTAAAATGATCAAAGAAAGCGTTCAATATACTTTACATCATTGTCAAACAACATATTAAGCCTATCTGTATGTGACGCTTCGGCAAGGTTCTTCTGTTGAAGACTTCCGTGTTCACTCATCCTCTCGATAACCTGCATACTGACACGTTTTTTGCTCAATTTACGAACCTCGTACTATTGAACCCGAGGAAAAGAAGAGAAGTAACAATACTGCTAATTTACGAGTAACGTATGTAGTTTTAAGATATAATCTTATTAAATATCGGATTTTATTTACAGTTATCCTATACTTTAAAACTCAACGGCAACATCAGGATATTGTTGTCATTTTCTAGTAACATGGGCGTTTGAGCAGTCCCATCAAGCTGTGGTTACAGAATTGTTTTCTTAGAAGGAAGATATTTTGATTTTGTTGTACTTTTCGACATTGTAACCAACTTCTATACATTTTCAAGCTACTTTGTTTTAATTATGGGGAAGTTGCATATTTGCTTTAATGATTCTGTTGAATCGGTTGTTGTTTTTAATTACCTAGTCCTACAGCTTATGTCGTCTAAAACAGTAAGTGTTGAAGTAGATCTAGTCTAGTTGTTTCCACTAGTTCTTATAAATGATGTATTCTCTTTGTTGTGATTCTTCAGTTCACAATTTTCTATCTTGGTTGCTTGCAATCTACGTTCCTGAGACAAATTGTTTGGTATTTCATACAAAAAGTAAACTTATGCACCTACTTTAGGAAAATCATAAGTCGGAATATATTAGAGATTAGGTAGGCATAGAGTTCATCCACTTACTGCTTGTTATAGATCGAACTGGGAAATTGTTTATGACCTACAAAACAAGATTGTGTGAAAACAATGTTTTATAAAAGACAAAATCAATATATAGTTAGAAAAGTAATGTTGTTAGATTGATATCGGCATTGGAGTGTAGACCAGTTTTATGTTGTTACATTGATATCGGCATTGGAGTGTAGACCAGTTTTATGCAGCATTGATATGTTTGATAGGGAATGAAATGGTGTAGAACAAAATAGCATCTATTTTTTCTTTAAAGTATGATAAAAAAAACTTGTGTTAAGCGAATTTTGATATATCTTAAGCGTGTATAGAAAGACTATCTTATACTACAAAGTATGAAATAAAAACGAGGAATAATGCTTGGAGATGGTTTGAAAGGGTAATGAAGAAAAATTTTAATATACGTTTAACAAAACAGCAAATATACAACGTTTCGACAAGGTTTTGTCATCATCAAGTACAAGTAATTTACACTGACACGGATATATATATACAGTATTGAACAAAGATGTCACATGACCGGATACTGTTGCACGACTTAGAAGAGATATCTTGGCACCCAGGGTATTGGTTTAGAATTAGGTTTTTTTTTGTTCAATTAAGATGGATTCCTTGATTTTTCATTTGTTTGCGTTTGTTTCTGTGTTTAAAATTACTGTGTTTTTAATAGATATACTATGGGTTTTTTGAGTTGCAATGATGGAAAGCATGGGACGGTTTTTTATTG
>NW_013666042.1:267394-269313 GCF_000517525.1 Limulus polyphemus
GTGTGATTCTAAATAATTTTTGTTTAGTAACGATTTTAATTTAGGGCTGAGTTTTTGAGAGAATTTGACGTTAACAGGAATTTTGTATTTAATGGCTAGTTTTATCCAAACGTGGATTATTTTTGAGCTGGTTTCAGGGACAAAAGGTAAACTGCAGTGTAATGTTCTGTTATTGCGTTTGTTGGTATCAATTTTATTCGTCAGTTGAGTTTTTGTTGTGGTGAATGTTGGAGAGTTTTCAACAACAGCTGGTGGAAATTTATTGGTGTGAATGAAGTAATGCTTTATGTGGTTGATTTCTTCATCTATGTAGTTCATTGAACAGAGTCTTGTGGCTATGTTTATGAGGTTTTTCAGTGTATTGATTTTTTGTGTGGTGTCATGAACGGAATTCCAGGGGATGTAGAGGTCGGTGTGTGTGTGTTCTTTAGGTGAAAATTGGTTTTAAACTGTGTGTCCGATCTAATAATTTTGAGGTTAAGAAAAGATAACTGTTTATTGTTTTCGTGTTCTATGGTAAATTTGATGTTGGGATGAATGGAATTTATGTGTTCAAAGAAAGTTAGTATGTGTTCTGTAGAAGTGAGACCAGCAAAAGTGTCATCGACATATCTGTACCAGTATAGTGGGGGATGAAGCGCAGAATGTATGTGTTTAAAGAAAGTTAGTATGTGTTCTGTAGAAGTGAGACCAGCAAAAGTGTCATCGACATATCTGTACCAGTTAAGTGGGGGATGAAGCGCAGAATCTGGGTCATGAATATATTGGCAAGAACGGGTGCATTTCTGCTTTCATTAGGAAACACCAAAATATCGTAAGCTATGAAAATCTCTTAACATTTTAATAAAATAAAATTAATAAATTACAAAATCGGTAGCCAAGGATATTCGAATACTACTACTTCCACATCAAATATTACATACTTGTATATAACTTGACTCGTTCCAGGGGTTTAAAGATATCTTTAATACCATATGATTATAAATTAGCCTTTGAATATTATGAACTTACATATGACTGGAAATTTACGGAGATAACTTCTTTATGTATCATAGATTTACAAATACTGGTTTGTATACGTTCAGAAAGCAACTTGGTTGGAGGAATAGTTTCCAAAAGTTTATAACTTTTACTATTATAACCTTCATAGCTTTAACATGTTTTCGCTGTTATAAAGTTTCAATCTGATTTACTGGAATATCTCTAGGATTGGTTTTAAAAAGTGGTTATTACTATGATTCGTGTATATCAGAATTTATACAGAGAAGCGGCAATATACTGAACTGTAAATAGAATGAAATCAAAGTATTACGCTTTTTAGAATTTCAATAATATCAAAGTACTGCTTCTGTTGAAAAAAAGAGGTTCTGTAGTCTTTGTTTCTTAAAGGCAAAAGGTATTGAAAAAAGTGGCTTGTGGAGGAGGAAACATTGATGGAACCATTATTTTAACACACACGCACTTCTCTCTTTTATACTTGAGTAATATAATTCTACAGTAAAATGTATGTCAAAAGGTATTAATGAGAATAACTCTGACCGCACCACATCAAATGTCATACATGGAGGCATAAACAGAATATTTGGTTGAATAACTCTGACCGCACCACATCAAATGTCATCCATGGAGGTATGAACAGAAGGTTTGGTTGAATAACTCTGACCACACCACATCAAATGTCATCCATTGAGGCATAAACAGAAGGTTTGGTTGAATAACTCTGACTGCACCACATCAAATGTCATCCATGGAGGCATGAACAGAAGGTTTGGTTGAATAACTCTGACCGCACCACATCAAATGTCATCCATGGAGGCATGAACAGAAGGTTTGGTTGAATAACTCTGACCGCACCACATCAAATGTCATCCATGGAGGCATGAACAGAAGGTTTGGTTGAATAACTCTGACCGCACCAC
>NW_013666042.1:270156-278385 GCF_000517525.1 Limulus polyphemus
TGATAGTTTATATTACCTTAATTGACTGTAGATATTCACTTGTTTTATTCATGTCTACATTACAGTACTAAAAACTGGAGCAATTTTTTTTCTATGTCTAATAAGAACACTAAAGATAGTATATTATATGATGCACTAAGAACTATTATCATCTGTAAAAAAAGTTTTATTATTAGGACTAGAATAACAGGAAACTAGTTTCACTTAGATTGGAAAATTCGAAGCAAAAACTCAATATTTAGACTTTGTGCATCAACATTTCTTTATATTACGTAAAAGTGAAACCATTTATTCAATTAAAAGACGTTACTAAATGAAATTGATACAATATGATATCTATACAGACGAGATAGATATGTAAATCGGTATGTTTGTCCTTTGATTGAAAACGAAATAAAGACAATTTCCTTCTTTCTCCCCCCCCCCAGTGGCATAACGGTAAGTGTGTGGACTTATAATACTAGAAATCTGGTTTCAATACCCTTGGTGGGCACAGCACAGATGGCCCATTATGTAGCTTTGTGCTTAACTACAACCGATTCTCGTTTATCAGTTGGTAAAAAAATCTATATATATAATAGATATCATGTGTCAAGGGGTAATAAAATCAATATGTGCTTAGTTGGTAATAAAATATAGTTGAACAAAAGAAGAATGTTATTTCCAATATAAGATACGGAAAGCTTCTACAACGTCCGAGGAAAATAAAAACACAAAGCAGGCATTAGCTCATTACGGCCTAGATTATCGTGCTCTGTCTAAAATACTTTCTTCTAACTCTGACGATGGTCTATTGATTTTCCACAAATAGTTTTGTACATGAAAACAAGACATATACATGCGTATTTACATTTCCAATAATGTTCTTAGTAATATGGGACGTACAAGTTGGATTACAGAGAATTTGGATTTAGTATGCAGATGAATCAATATTATCATACAAATAATGATTGAAAGCTTTACAAAAGCGTATATATAAACAATGTTTTGCTTTTTATTAGTCGTGAAATAACGTTTAGAGTTCTGTGAGGAAAACTAATGAAGGAGCACGAACTGTCGTTTAAAGGTTAAACGATGATAGGAAAATTCCTTATAAAACAACGTCGTCTCAAGGTCAAACAAGAACAGGAAAAGTCCTTATAAAACAACGCCATTTTAAGGCCAAACAAGGACAACAAAAGTCAAACAAGACAGACAAGCACTTAAAATAATTCAGTTTGAATATACTGATTCACAAATGGACTTAGTTCTGAAGAAAATATTAGCATTCACTGCTGACTGAGACAGATAGGACTAAGTTTTCACAGTGGCATACTTGTCAGTTTCTCTATGGACAAATGATATCGGGAAAATAAATTGCAACTAAATTGCTCTAATTGTGAAAGATGTATTGGAGCATGTTAAATTATGATACTGTCATCATATAAAAGACTTTTGTTCAGATATCATTGATTATTTTAGTTTTTGTTATAATAAAAGCAGATGATTGTAGGAAGTTGAGAATATCGAATGTAACGTGCAATATACTGACGTCGAGAATATAGAAGGCGGACAGACGATTATGTAATAAAGATATAAATAGCGTGAAATGAGCGGGAAGCAGCAGACAGAGAGTAGCAGACAGAGCAAAAGAGAATAAAGTTGGTGTGAAGTTAACTACCGTAGAAGCGATAGGCCTTACGATTGACATAAGCCTAACGTTTAATATGTTGGAGTGAAACTAATAGTATAAAAGAATATAAGAAAAATTATTTTATTCCGTCAAAGCGTGGTTCTAAGGTAATTGAATCAGCCTGAGTGCACTTTGACATAAGGAACAGAGGATCATCAAAAGACCAAACGATTACGGTAACTCGCACCACAATTGAAGCGAATTACAGAGAATACTAGTGCGTTAGAAATAGAGAAGATAGATCGGCTTGTCAATTGAAATTCTAAAGTAAGTGAATAGGCCTAAGTGGATATTTGACAAGAAGGAGAGAACTACATATATAGTATTTATGATATGTTCATAATATCCATAATGTTGAAGAATTTATTGTACACACGTTAACTTGTTCTGAATATATATATTATTTTGAAAACAAGTGAAGTGCATGCTGTTTATTCATCGTTGAATTTATCGCTAACAAGTCACAGACACCTACTGTAGAAGAACCCTAAGCCGAACAACAACATAGTATATATTTATACCATTAAGAAATATAAGTAAAAGCCTTTTATTTGACAATTGGTGAAAAAGAAAGTTATATGTATGTATGTATATATATATATATATTATTTTGAATTCTGACAGATCCTATAATACAAAAACCAGTCAGTTTCTGCCTAGATAGATATATTTACAATGACAAAACTTTACAAGTAATATTTGGGCAAATAAAACTTATTTTTCTACACAGTATAAGCAGTCTGAAGCATTTTGTGATTCAAAACACTATTAATAACAATTCCTTGTTATAGTTGCATATGTAGACAATGTCTTTAGAATAATAGTTCTCTATAACATATATTTCGAATTTTTTGACGTTTAACTACGTAAAAAATCAAAAGAAATGCACAAGTACCAAATATTTATGCTTAGTTTCCGGAAGTTGTCGCAAGATTTCGTTGTGCAACGTCTAATCCAGATTGGTGAAAATATAAAGGAGTGACAGGCCAAAAACCCTAAATCTACAAAATATGTTTACCTTTGACCATTGTAGATTCAAAGGAAAGAAGATAAAATCCCAAATATGTCTGCTTTAGTCTGTGAAGGTTGTTGCAAGGTATATTTGCGCCAAGTGTCGTTTGGATTGATGGAAAAATACAGAAATGGCAGCCGAAAATATGATCTTAAATGTTTCACCTTTGACCTCGTAAAATCAGAACGAGAGTTTAAATCTAAAACTGAAATACCAATCTGGGCGTGTTAAATTAAGATACATGCCCTTTAAGTTTCGAGATGCTCATCTCAGAAATAAAGGAGTGTCGCACAGTTGTAAATGTTGGAGAGAAAACAAAGAAACATGCGGAATATAATATACATCCTTTTTGGGGAGACATAATTCAGATTATAATTTCATGAAGACAAAATATAAAAACTGCTTCACGTTCACCGTATCTTTTGAACCTTTTGGATAATGTTTAGAGGTTAATCATTTTGAAAAGTTTGATTAAAGTTCGTAAGAATGTCTTAGATCATTACATACACACGGGAAGACAATTAGAAAATACAGAAATAAATATCGAAAGACAAAAGGATTAATAAGTTTACAGCTAGAGAATCATAATTACGTTACCGTTTTGTTATTTACAATTTTGAGGTTAATTGTTCATCAGTTAGAGAAAAATAACGAACATAACTTTGTGGTTGAACACAGCACGAGCTGTGCTTAAATTATCGATCTTTACAAACAACTGTTTAACTTTTGCAACTCCACCATAATGAGTGATTTAATTTCTTCAGATAATAACTGTATAATTGTTCTTGTGAGCTAACAGGGAGAATACAGTAATGTGTTTTCTCAGCGCAATATTCAGAGGATAACGACCAAATTCAGAGAATGATGAGAGTTGATAGAGTTGTATTTGTTTGTCTTCATTAAGTATCGTACAGCATTAATCGAAATGTTTATTAACTGATAACTGCAAAATATTAAACATTCTTGAAGTGTTATATTGCTTTATTTATGAATCCATTGTAATATTTTATACAATGACGTCAGGATCGCCGTTATGGTATTAACAGATACTGAGGTGAGTAATTGACATACTGATAACTAGTTGGGGACAGGAAGCGGTAGTAGACTTTCGGAATTTGTGGGTTTAATTACCCGATTTTATGCTTTTCTCCCCTTTGATCTATTTTTTTTTTCATTGATTAAATATACTATTATGGTTTATCTGATATATACATAATAAATATACTAAAATAAATAAATCATTACATAGTCCTTCGTAATTTTTATTTGTCGGTTTCGTAACTTTCTGGTTTCTCTCGAGAATAAATTGTTTAATGAAATTAAAACATATAAATATATATGCATAATCAAAATGTTTCTTCAATTTACAATATAATTTTGAGTTAATGTCAAGAAAATATACCCAACTTAACATGTTATAATAAAAGTTATAAAAAGGGAAAGTGAAGTATTAACTTCTGTAGCTTTTTTTGTGAAATACCTATTAACATCGGTTTGCTAAAGTTCATACTAAAATTAATAGAATCGGTACTAGAGCTACTAACATTAAATCTAAGCATGATAACTTAGTTCGCTCAATGTCTAACTGATTTGAACTCTTGTTAATTTAAAAAAAATAGTTTGGTTAATACATTAAATACCAAGACTTATTGTTTTATTATCTCATTATATATATAAACTATTGCTATACTTATTAAGAGTAAAAAAACACAAAAATATATTAGCACAATTTGCCTGAAAAGAAATTATGGTATACTTATTATTGAGTATAATGCTCTGTGAGGTGGTCTTTAGAGCCTTTTTGTCAACTTTCGGAATTAGTTAATACACAATCACAGAAAGCACTACCGTCGTGATAAAGAAGTGAAAGCACGTTTCGCTTTAGACTGGTTTCCTCACGTGTTTCGGAGATGTCTCTAAAAAAACGTAGTTTCCAGAGAACAGCAGCTCACATCGCCTGTTTCGAAGTGAAAATCCCAATTGTAAGATATGTGCATACCAAACAGAAAATCTCGCACTTTGACTGTAACTGTATTCTTAACACAAAAATGCCATATTCAAAGGTTGAAGAGAAATATAATATTTTACTGATGCTCCAGTCGCTGTACTGTACTTCTGGAGAAGCTTGGTTCTTGGCATGAGGAACAGAAGTTAGAAGATAAATTAAAGTAGTGCCTTGCTTTAAACACATACCTTGTTTATAACAGAAGTTAAAACATTTGAAATTTTATAGTATCTGTATCTCATTAATTAAAGTAATCAGATATTTCAAATGTTCTAGGACTTGTACGTATTTTTGGTTTATAAACTTTATTAAAACTTTTTAGGCACGAATATATTGTAAATGTCTTTATTAAACCTAATTAAAATAAACTAACTTAGGTTTATATATATGCAAGTATATGAACTTGGGCACATTCAAGTGAATCACATTCTTTCTTTATGAATTACAGTTATGCTTAGGCCGTATGATGTCCAAGTATTTGACCAACATATTATGTATGGAAATGTGGCCATTTTCACTTGTCACGTCCCTTCCTTTGTATCAGACTATGTAAGGGTGACTTCGTGGATTCCGAACAACGGACAACAAGTGACAACATTATTTACACATGGTGAGTTGAACGTCATTTTAGCTTAAGTTTAATAACTTATTACTCACTACACTACTTGCATATGGTGAGTTGAACGTCATTTTAGCTTAAGTTTAATAACTTATTACTCACTACACTACTTGCATATGGTGAGTTGAACGTCATTTTAGCTTAAGTTTAATAACTTATTACTCACTACACTACTTGCATATGGTGAGTTGAACGTCATCTTAATTTTTCAAGCACACACCTACGGATCTCAGTTTTTCTTTATAGTTCACAATTTTCACATTCTAAGTAATATCATTTTGGTGATAAATTCAAGTTAATATAACTTTTTATTTGTAAATATTTCAAAACATGTTGATAAATCTACTTTTACACTTAGATGCTAGAATTCTTTCAACTTTCAATAATACTGCGTATTATTGATTTAAAAATTGCACATTAAAACGTTTTATTTCACCCGTTTCTCCCCTTTCCTAAGCGTGTGTGGACTTTCAGATGGATTGCTCTTCTCGTTGTGGTGTTTGTAGTTAAACAGGAAGAGGTTTTGTCTTACATCGTACTATAGTAAGAGGAAAAGTATGAACATGAAAGTAAGATACTTTACACTGGTTAAACGACAAATAATCTAAATATACATAGTATTGAACATGAATGTAAGAGGAAAAGTATGAACATGAAAGTAAGATACTTTACACTGGTTAAACGACAAATAATCTAAATATACATAGTATGGAACATGAATGTAAGAGGAAAAGTATGAACATGAAAGTAAGATACTTTACACTGGTTAAACGACAAATAATCTAAATATACATAGTGTGGAACATGAATGTAAGAGGGAAAAGTATGAACATGAAACTAAGATACTTTACACTGGTTAAACGACAAATAATCTAAATATACATAGTATGGAACATGATTTTTCGAATTAAAACAGCAAGGTTTTATAACTTTAAGTTTTATAACGAACACGCTTATTTAATTAGATATTTTTTAAAAGTCAGTTGTATTATAAACCATTGATACAGCGCAAATTCAAAATTACGCGATTGTAAACTTTCTGGAGCTATTTTATTCACAAAGCATTTCTTTTTTAGAAGGAAATTACGTAGTTTTACCGTCAGGTGGCTTGATGATTAGCAACACTACTGTAGATGATTCAGAAACATCGCTCCGATGTCAACTTTACGACCGTATTGCAACAGAGTCTAAACAGAGTACAAAAGCCGGAAAGTTAATTGTAACAGGTTTGTAAGAATTAGTATATTTAAACACTGCAAAGGACGCTTTGATCTTAACAATCAAATTAAACTTTAAGATTCATTTTAAGTTTTATTGGAAATATTTTATATACTACACACAATTTTTATTTTACTTCATTTCCTGGTGGTGAATACTATTGAAACTAAATAACTGTTGGAAGGTATTAGTTGTAATAATACGTTAACACCGAATTGTATATTTGAACATTATCATGATATTTGTTTAATTTAACAAAGGAACAATCTCACACAGTATTTTACACAAAAAAGTAATTTATTTGCCTCTCCCCATTTACACAATGGATGTTGTTGTTGTTGTTGTTGTGTTATTAAGTACAAAGCTACACAAAGGACTACACGGATGGAACAACGTTATTTCTCAATCCACAAAATGTACACTGAAAAATACTCTAGGATAAACTTATTTACAACAGATTTGAATTCAATGGGCATTATACTGTAAGATTCTCTCTCCAGATTCTCGTGGACGTTTTCCATATACTGATAATATCGGTAAAGAGATAATTAATATTTATAATAAATTTAGATGCTGTCTCAGTTGCTCAAAAAAGAGCATTAGCTTTAGGATTAAACTTTGGACTTGTCGCAAAGACACTACACTTTGAAAATTATTTGTTATCCTTAAAAGTTATGTTAAGATGTTTAAATAACTTCCAGTTATTTCCTTATATTGAAGAGCACTTTGATACAGTTAAAACCTGTGGTAGTAGCTTAGCTTTGTCGTATTTTTAGAATTATAATTCTGGAAAGAAATTTTACAATGAATCTCAAAAAAGAGCATCAAGCTTTTATTAGACTTGGAAAACCTACTGATATAGTTATAATAAAACCAGGTAAAGGAAATAGGATGGTCTTCCTGAATAAAAAAGATTAATTAATAAAGTCACCGATGTGTTAAAAATAGAACAAAATTCCAGAAGTTGAACAGAGATCCAACATTTACGAGAGAAACATAATTGTAAAAGTAATTATTGTAGCAAAAGAAAGGCAACATTAAAGCTGAGAATGGGAATAAGGAAATTAGACCAGTTTACTCTGATGATAAAATATTGTATGGACTTCAGCAAATCCCAAACACTCTGTAAGACCAATAGTTTCACATACAGGTTCTTATTATTGTGAGCAGTTCGATGTTTTTGTTAACTTTTTTGCGAATACACGGACGATGAATTCACCGTTAAAGATAGTTTTGAATTTTCAATTTCAGTACAGAATTTTAAGTTTAAGCAAAATTCGTATATGGCCAGCTAAGATGTGGAATGTCGGTATACCGACATTTCACTACAAGAGACCATTGGTTTATACTCAGAATTAGTGTTTTCTCCGTCAGATACAATAAAAAGTCTTTCTAAATATTTATTTTCAAAATTAATGTTTTTGCAACATAAGACTCGCATTTCATGTTTAATACAACAAATTAGGACCAGAATGATAGTATTAGTATGGGATCTAAACTTGCACCTGCTTTGCTTAATTTGTTTTTGATTCTTTTTGAAATGTAAGGATTAGAATAATATCCTATAGAATTTACGCAACTTTATTATAGAATGTATATTCATGACATATTTACTGCTTATCATAGAATGTATATTCATGACATATTTACTGCTTATCATAGAATGTATATTCATGACCTATTTACTGTTTATTATAGAATGT